>NW_010160469.1:135440-136971 GCF_000695765.1 Mesitornis unicolor | reverse complement strand
GCTTTCCTGGGCTGCTTTCCTGTTGCATCTCAGGATGGCTTGGCCTAGATCCACATGCTCGGCAGCATCCACCACCATCTGCTCCCCGGCACCACTGCGGTCCCTGGTGACGAGTCACAGCAGTCGCAGCGGCCACGAGGCACTGTTTGGACATTTCCATTCGGGACTACTGGGATCGGGTTTTGTATATATTTAAAGATCCTTTGTCCCTTATTAATTCCCCTTTCCTTTCCCCTGTTGTTTTCATTAAACTTGTTACAGTCTTAACTTCCAACCTTGTGCAGAGCAATTTTTTTTTATTATTATTCTCTCTCTATTCCCTTCTCTTAATCCTCCCTCTGGGAGGGGTAGGGGCAATAGAGAGAAAATCCTGCTCACTCTCTCTCTCTGACCCTTAAACGGAGACAAGAATTTCTTCCTTATGTCCAATCTGAATCTATCCTTTTTCAGTTTAAAACCATTGCCACTTGCCCTGTCACTACAAGCCCTGGTAAAAAAAACCTCTCTCCGTCTTTCTTATAAACCTCTTTTAAGTACTGAAAGGCTGAAAGGCTGCATAAGGTCTCCCTGGAGACTTCTCATCTCCAGGCCAAACAACCCTAACTCCCTTAACTTTTTTTCAGAGGTGTTGCAGCCCTCTGACTGTTTTCGTGGCTCTCCTCTGGACCTGCTGTAACACGTCCATGTTATTCTTGTGCTGGGAACTCATGAACTAGATGCAGTACCCAGTGAGGTCTCATGAGAGTGGAGTAAGGCACCATAATATCTCTTTCAGATCTATATAACTGATACAGCACTGGTTTTTAGTCCACTTGATACATATAGTGACAAAGAGACCTTGCTCTGGGCTGTTAGGTCATGCTTATTCCTCTTTGGTATAAAGGCCTGTATATAGTTCTCCAACAACTGGAGCCTAACTAACACTTAATTCTTGAAGTGGTAATATGTTTTGAGAGTCTACCTTGACCATGCACCGTGCTGTGGGGTTTTTTTCATGTCTTGTTATTCAGGTGTCAGAAAAGAGTATATTTCATTGTCCTCCACATCCTATTTATTTTGTTTGTAGATTAAGCTATCTGAAGTATATGATCATCAGTTACTGTTATGTGAATAAGGATTTAGTTATTCAGCATATTTAGCATCCTTAGATGTGCACAATTTATCCTGAGAAATAATTTGTTCTTGAAAATGTTTCATAAGGTCATTTTGTAAGCTTTCTATCTTGTCAATTATAGAAGGTTTTGGCCCTTGGGTGTCTCTCCCACTTTTTGCCTGTTAAGTCTTTCTACCCATATAAACAGTAGTAATGCTATAACTATTCATAAAAAGGTGTGTTTGAGTTTTGACATCCAGTATGGAAAAAAATTAATAACATCATTTATGCAAAGGTTGCTTCATTCAGAAAAGTTTGCCATGTTTCTTCTTTTTGAAGTATATAATAAAGTCTTCTAGCTATTTTAAATATCATTTGAACTTTGTTATTCAACTTGTATGATATAGCAATGCAGTATTCAAATTGATTATGTAGTGT
>NW_010160469.1:87691-135409 GCF_000695765.1 Mesitornis unicolor | reverse complement strand
AGGGAAAGATAAGAGTTTGTTTGAATACTGTTTGTTCCAAATACTGTATGCTCCAAATACTGTTGGAATAGTATTTCTGATTAAATGCTTAATTGTTGATAGTCTTTATGGTAGTGTCTCATTTCCAAATGCCTAAGAAGTATGAGACTGGTTTTGTAGCTCATAGCAAAAAGGTCCATTTGTCCTCAAACCTCTAGAGAAAACTCTGTATTTTCATTCTCTCACTTTGTCACTTGTCCTGCATTTCCCAATTTGTATCATAACTATTTACTAGTTTGCAATCAGCCTTGACCACGATGTTTAATATAAGCTGTGTGTATTGTCTAGAAGTTTCCAGAGACTTCAATCCAAAAATAGCTCAATACAGTCCTGGCAGAACTCCCTGTTTACTGTGAGGCTTTATTCTGGTTGACTGCTCTTATGTATTAAACCTGTTGGATACTTACCTCTTTCTAGATTGCTGGGAAACAGCTGGGTGTTTTTCATTCTGAAATGGTCTTTCTGACCATCCCAACAGCATAAAGGCCAGCAGGAACCCTCACTGGTTTTTGTCCTTTCTGTTTCTCTCAGAGTCTTTCTATCACTCTCTAGAAATCAGCACATAATGGGCTTAGTTTAAGCTTTCTTTGTATTCCAGTCAAATGTAATTCTTCATACACTTGTTCAGTTGTTATATTTTAATACTGCAAAGTCACTTCAGAGAAGAAGCCAACGTGTGGATGCTTTTAATTTTTGTATGTATTTAAAGAAATCACTTTCTACTCGGTTTCCTGTCCATGAACATGTTCGTCGTATTTTCTACATGGAACAACTGTGTCAAGTTGTTCTTTTGCAATATTTGTGCACCTGTTTAATTGCCCAGAATGTCTTTGATACAAGAGTATTGGTTTGTTGCTTGGGTGTTAGGTGAAGCAATTAATCACAGAATTAATATGTAACATATACAACTTTTATTGTAGTTATCTAGGCTTATATTTAATGTTGTGGTTTAGGGCTGGGCTGGCCACTAAATGCTGGACTGAGGGTTCAGAAAATGGATTCAGGAACACATGGATCAGGACTGAAGTCAGATGAACGAGCAGGGTTCCGCTCGGACACTGGCCATGGCAGAAGAAGAGAAAGAAGAGAGCTTGACCCTTGTGATCCCTCAGCTTTATACTGAGTATGACATATGTGGGATGGAATACCTTGTTGGTCAGTTTTTGGGTCATCTGTCCTGTCCGCTCCACTCCGTAGCTGTGACACCTCACTTAGGACACCCTAGTATGGCACACATGATGTGGCAATGACCTTGATCTCCATAGGCACAAGTATAAGCAAGAGCTACATTTGCATACCTTACCTAGCAGTAACTATAAGCATCAAGCACTATTACTTGGTCTTAGACTAAACATGGTCTTAGTTTCAGAATGTACAGTCACTTAGAAGAGACTTAACTGAAAAGTAAAATCACTAAATAGAAAATTAGTTCTATTTAGCTCAAACCGAAGCAGTTTAATTTTACATATTTATCACTTGCTTACAGAAAAATCATACCACCACATGTCAATGTTTGTACAGTGGAGATTATCATGTGTGACAAGTCCTTTTGGGCCACTGAATCTACCTGATGGCATATAAAATGAGTGCAGTAGCAGCCTGCTGTGGCAATCATTGGTGTCTGCCTTTGGCATTCTAACTGCACTGTTTTTTAGTCAAGTCAGAAAATACTTCTTCCATTGCAGAAATTTGGCAGTGAGCATTGTTTAAAGTGTTTGGTTTTATGCAAATAAGCTGCTTTAAGGGCTATCATGCAGCTTTTCCAATTCACAGCCTCTGTAGCTTTTGCAATGATGTGAAGTTTGCCTTGTTTTTCTTCTTTCCAGTGTACATTATTGCTCTCTTTTTTTATGGTTGGATTATTTTATACATTTCCAGGTGTCATATGTCTGAAATTCATCATGGTCTTAACAAAACATTTTAGTAGTCTTTTACTAGCTTTGCTTTGGAAAGACTACCATGAAATGCTTGATCTGATCAAGTTTGCTTACTTTTGATTGTGTTTCTGTTACATGAATCATTTATCCATATTGAGTGTCACTATGATCCCACAAGGATCTCTTCCTACTGTAGGCATAACCTGTATGAACTGAAATCTCTAACTTTATTGCTGTCTTTGGATCTTTGTTACTCTAACTGCTATTTATTTCGATCCTTTTCATACTATGATCATAGCATTACAAAATGGCAATTTGGCTTTGTAAGATTACAATTCTGTTTCCCTCTCTTGCACATTCTGAAGAAGTCTACGCTAGAGAGGTTCTGCTGTGCCATCAGCAAACTTCCTTAATGTAGACATGGAGCATGCTGACACAAGCTCTTTGGTGCCTGAATAAGAGCAGAAGAAATCTTCTGTTAGCCTTAGTGCATCCACACCAAGGTTCTGCTGGCACAATAAAATCACTTGAGGAGGATTATTTTTTTAACACTGTGGGCCAACATGGATGAGCCCAATACCAAATTGCAGACCTGGTTTTTATTGTCGTCCAACTGTCTATTAGTATTTTGGTTTTTGTGTTTGCATCTGGTGATAGACTGAGTATTAGGTGCCTGCTTTGCACTGCATCACTGTCAGATATATACTCAGCAATTTACTGCTTTCTTACCTCCAAATATTTTCAAAATCCTGAGAAATCTTTTTGAATGGAGTAAAGTTGAGAGTTGTAATCTCCAGTTTTCACAGGTCTGTTTTCTAAAATACAGGTGGGTTTTTTTGATAATTCTGAAATATCTGGTTTTCAAATTCATACATAGCTTCAAAGCAGTATGATTACTTAGAAAAGTCCTTCCAATTATAAAACATTATCCTTAAAATTATCACAGAAATACATTTTGATAGCTGCTTAGTTTTTTTCAAGTGTGAAAGATGGAAGAACTGATACCTTTCTTTAAAAAGGCATTTTTGACCAAAAACAGTTCCTTAATTCCTCTCTCAAACTGTCCTGTAGTTATGCATATGTACAATCTCACCTATCTGATATTTTTTTAATAGGGTACATGTTGTTTCTCTTGGACATAAGTTCACAGAAGGTCTTTACTCATAACACCATGTTTTTTTCCATGCAGAACCTTTGTGTCACTTCAACCATGACTTTTCTATATATTTTTATGCATTTTGATGAAATTTTCCTTTATTTTCACATTTGCACTAGCAAATTATCTGAGCTGTACTCTTGCTCTAGAGATGAGCTTATTCAGCTGGTTTGCTCAAAGAACTACTGTGGATTCTCTAAGCATCCTTCTTTGACCTTCCTTCCCGCTAATTCATAAAATTGTTTCATTTGGAATAATTTAATCTTATTCACATTTGTTAATTCCAGGAACTGAACAGCTTTCCAGGTTATGCAGTCCACTGTTCTACTGTTTCTTCAAATTCTCAGTTATTGTTGTGAAAAGACACCAATCTTACATGTCACTTTCTGTGAGTTCAACATGCTCTTGTATTGTGCAGGAGATTTGACACAGAGCACTCCGTGTCCTGCTTATATATTCAGATGCCATCTGAGTGTGTCTCTGTCAGTGTCAGCCTCTGTGTCAGCTGTTCTGCTTTCCTTTTTAGACAGCATTCTTGTAATTTTATAGTTTGCCTGTTGTCACCTGTAGGCTCCCTTGTTGTTAAATAAATCCCCTGTCATGCACATCTTTCTGGAGACAGAAAGCTGGTAAGTTGTCATGATCTTTAGCAAAGTTACTTCAAGGCAGTGCAGGCATGAAAAAAGGGCCAAAGGCAGACTGCTCCTGCCATGGGTAGGGTTGAATGAAGCAGAAAGGTCAGAGCTGGGATGGAGAACTGTGGAGAAAGCTCTGCAAAGCCAGACTTTTATCTCCTGATTCTACCTGTGGGAGGAAAGTAATGGATCTGAAAGCTGCTGGTTTTGAATCATAGAATAATCATAGAATCATAGAATACCAGGTTGGAAGGGACCTCAAGGATCATGTAGTCTAACCTTTCAAGGTCAAAGTATAGTTTAAATGAGTTGAGTCAGCACCCTGTCGAGCTGACTCTTAAAATTGACCAGTTGTAGGGGAATTCACCATTTATCCTGGGAGATTGTTCCAATGTCTGATTGATCTTATGGTAAAAAGATTTCTTCTGGAGTTCAATGGGAATCTCTCCAGAAGCAACTTGTGTCCATTACCCCTCATCTTTTCCATGTGACTTCTACTGAAAAGGGAGTCTTCAACTGTTTGGTAGCCACCTCTTATGTACTGGTACATGGTGATAAGGTCCCCTCTAAGCCTTCTCTTCCCAAGGCTGAACAAGTCCGGTTTCCTCAGCCTTTCTTCATACAGCAGGTCTTCCAGTCCTCTGACCATCCTTGTGGCCCTTCTCTGGACCAACCTGTCTGCATCTTTTTTGTATAGCAAGGAACAAAATTGGACACAGTACTAAAGGTGTGGTCTGACCAGTGCCGAGTAGAGAGGGATAATGACTTCTTTGTCTCTGCTGGTGATGCCCTTTTTAATGCAATCCAGCATCCTGTTGGCTTTCTTTACAGCTGCAACACATTGTTCGCTCATGTTGAGCTTGACATCCACCAAGACCCCCAGGTCCCTTTCCACAGGGTTGCTCTATAGTCAGGTGGAACCCAGTCTCAGCTACATTCTTGGATTCTTGGATTATTCCCAGATGCAAGACCTTATATTTGCCCTTGTTGGACTTCATAAGGTTCCTGCTAGCCCACTCATCCAGTCTGTCTAGGTCTTCCTTTTGCTAGGAGGAACCACGCTTTGCTTAGATTTTTCACAGCAGCAGTCAAAAAACCTGTTTTTCCAGATCTTTAGCAGCCCAAGTATGAAACAGGTACAGTAAGTCTGCTAAGTGTGACTTGCTTTCTATAGGTAGAGAAATGGCCTTATCACAGCCTTTATCATGTGTTTTTCTCAGTGATTCATCAACTGACCTGCTTATATACAAGAGTAAACCCACAACACACTTCATGAAGCAAAGATCCCAGAGTTTCTGACTGTTCTTACAGAATACAGCACCCCTAAGAGGGAGGTTTACAGGCTGTGTCATGATGCAATAAATAACAAAACATTCATTTTGGATCTCTAGAGTTGGTAGGAATTGGCAACTTCAATTAAAGCAAAATAGATTTGCTATCAGTCTTAAATGAAAATTTCCTTCCTTCTAAATAGTTGGGAAACTGCGAAACAATGTAGTATTTCTATCTATCTCTGTAACTGAAAACATCCTTAACTTCAGAACATTCCTGAAAATTAAAATTATCTTTATTAGAGAGGAACATGAGAGACATAAAGAATAGAGATTTGCAAAAAGCCTAAATGTCTTGGCAGCCAGAGACTTATGAAAAGTCAGCAAGTTATACCCAAAGTGAGAGCATGCATCATGTTAGAAGCAAAAATTTACATCTCATCTCCTAAGACTTAAGACTACAGTACAGAAAACCCAGATGTGCCTCCTTTAATACTAGTAGTTTTTTAATATTTGTTTCAATGAGTGTATCCAGTGGATCGCTATACCTTCATAAAAATTAAGAAGTTGGACAAGATTTTAAAGTACATGATAAATTAATGGCTTTTACATTATTATATACAAGACAGCAATGTAACTGCAACCACATTTGCCCATATGATAGTGGATGTAATAGTGTATACCGTATTTTGAGTCTTGAATATTTTGTAGTTCTGCAACAAAATGCCTCTGGCAGTTCCCCAAGAGAGGACTCAGATTTAAATGGTATAATCTAACTTGTGAGGCACTTCAGCTATCCACCTAGGGCCAAGAACTTACCTACCTCACAATCAAGCATTACAGAATAGCGTGTAGAGGTAATAAAAACCTCTGGGACATTGCAAAACCCATAGTGTTTGCAGTATCATCAAAACGGAAATTGTCTTATTTTACAGAATCCTACTACATATTAAAAGCAAATAAGGATTTCAAGAATATGTCTTGATCTAACCTTCAGACTAGACCCTGTACCTGTTCTTGACTTGGTAGCTTTTAAAATACGTTTAGAAGTCATGCTAAATCACTAGATATAGACAACCCAAAGTGTGGACAAAGTTAGGTCACATTTTCAATGTCTAATCTGTTTGGGAGGTAGCTTGCAGGAAAGTCAGTAATTTACAGCCAGAATTGAGTTCTACTGTGTTGGGGTCCATGCGAGGAACGGACTACAGCACACCAATATGATGCTCTGGTAGCCATTTTATTACAGACAAAGCAAGCTTTTTATACATTTCCAGCATTCTATGTTTACATCTATCTGACTCCTAATAGGCTGCATGTGTTACTCACCCCGGCTAAGTTAATATATGATTGGTTAAAAGTTCTCCGTCTCTAGTCTATTTTTCTGTGTTCAGTGTCTTCATTATCTTCTTCGCTCCTCTGCCAAATTTCTATTCTTAAGCGCTCAAGGTCGTTCCCATCTCACGGTTGTATGCCTCCTGTCACACTTTCTCACACAGATTTGTAGTTACAGTGCTTCTATGGCCCAGGCCTCTACACTACTGTTTCAAAGGACTTGAAGACTGTATAAAAATAATAATAAAAAAAAAACCTTTGGAAAGCAATAATAGTAATAAAATAGACTATAAAAATACCAGGCAAAATGACAAATCCTGAACAGATAACTAGCAACAATTTATTTTTTTTTTAATCTGGAAAGCTACAAGGGAGTCAAAAGAGTAGAAAATGAAACAGAACTTGTTTTGAAATAATTTTTAAAATTCAGATTATGTTTCCCTGTATCTTGTGTTCTGAGTGCCAGAGTCTGTGTGCTGAAAACCCTGTCTCTTTAATGAGTTTCCAGACTTTAAAATGGCAGTATTTAAAACTGAAATCAACATATGGGGGAGGCAGGTGGTCATTTTCCTCAATAATGGGATATGATATGAGTTCATTTAGAGTACTAAATTGAATAGCAATAGGTTCCAAAATACAGAAGCAAAACAAGCACAACACTCTCCATGTTTTAAATGACATTATTAGGGCTGTTTCATAGATGGATCTGTCAGTGGATAGATATTAGCTGTTTCAAGAGAAGTTGAGCTACAAAATCAGTGCATTTATTGCTATATTTCTGAAAAGAGCCCATGTGTAAAAAATGATCCTCAAAAATACTTTAGAAACTAACAAGAAATAGGAAATTAATTCATAGTAACATTCAGATGTTGTTTTGTACCTCATGGTCCATGATCTCATTTGGAAATGCACAGCATCAACTAGAGAAATTTGTCACATCTCTCAGAAGAGGTAAGGTAACTTTGCTGAAATGCTTAGAAAGAAATCAGAAACACAAAGAACTCCTTAAAGTCCTGCATGATTTATAGTCTTCTAAATTTTTCCGTGTACTGCATTATGCAGTTTGCAGCGAACACTGTAAGAAAAATCACATGGTTCTAAATTCCATTACCACTTTTCATCAAGTCATTCATAATTGTCTGTCTCCAGGACTCTAGGAGATACCATTTCCCTTGGAAGACTATTTTGCACTCTCACAGGATGCCCTGGGCCAAAAACTTTCTACTTTCAGAGAAGCTGAATTGAGAGAGGGAACTATTTCACCCAGAAGCTCCCATGCTCTATTCATTTACAACACACTATTGGACTCACTTCAGGGAAGAATCTCATCCATAAACTTGCACTTAAATTTGCTTTAGCAAAGTACGTGTGTGTGAGAGCTTTTGTGTATATGGATTATATACATGATATTGTAAGCAAACAAATAAACTATACATGATATTAATCCCCTGCACTGCCCCCATAGAAGCTCACAAGAAGAATGGGCCTCCTTTTAAGAGGATCCTGTGCTGCATGTAGGTGGCAAGAATCATAGACCGGGAACCTCAGTAAAAAGAAGATCTATGAAAAATTTAATCTCAGCTTTTTTGACTTTAGATGTTTACTGTGCCATACCACTACATGGCTTTTCTTTCCTCCTTCTCCATCTTGGCAGGTTAGTTTACTCGGCAATAGCGGTGCCTCAGCTGTGGCTGCATTATACTCCTATTGAGGATGAGTGAGAGAGGAGAACTGTAAGCTGTTGAATAGAAGCCATTACCACTTACAGCAAAATCCTGCAATATTCCCCGTTGAACAGTCCAAAGCAAGCAGCTGCTCCCTTATCCCTTATCCTCTCTGTTCAGCCTCAGCTCTCAAAAAATGTGCTAACTTTGGAGTGTGCCCCTGGAAAAGCTGCTGCTGTTACAAGGAATTGGAATGTGCAGATTTTGATCCCTCCCCTTATAGCATTGTGCGTTTCCTGATCTTTTCCTGGGTGATGATAATCTGACTGGGATCTTTATGCTTATGCAGAAAACAAGCTTTGTCAGAGGCAAAGAAATAAAAATGATTGGCTTTTCACCAGGAAACTCTTTGCAAAATTGCCTATATATAACAGGAGGAAGAGAATTGCAATCTGTTTAAAATATTGTCATTAAGCATGCTGAGTACTTCCCCCCATATTTCCAAGTATCCAAAGTCTTCAAGAGGACTGCATGACCAGAGAAAGAATTTTAACAGTTAGAAATGAGGAGATTACTGAATGTTATTGATATAAATTTTAGGGAAAAAATGAAAGTAGCTCCTCTCTACAAATGAATAGAATCATAAAACCTATGTACTTCAATTAAATAGGGTTGTCCTAAACATTATTCTCACTCCTATTAACATTCATTAACTTACTTTGTGCTTTACTAGCATTCTGTTAAGCATTTCAGACTTTTTTTACACTAGTTGTCAAATTTCCTAAAAAGCAAATGTACTCTTAGTCAGTAATCACACCCTGAGTTCTGGAAAAACAGAGGGATTTTTTTTTTTTTTTTTGCTGCTGTTCATGTTAACCACTGGCACAGTCTCTCAGTGTGGGAATGAGGGAATGAAATCGTACCTACAACTATCAAGTATGGAAGAACTTCTGAAAAGTACATGGGATTAGGCTGTGTGCAATTCCTGTGGCTTTAAAAATGCTTAGCACTGTTTATGTTGTTTTTCTGTCTTACTATAAATTTTTGGTTGAGCAAAGCCTTAACAGTAAACCTATAAAACTTGGCAGAAAATTGCATGTTTTGTTAACTTTTCTACATTTGCATTGGATTTGTGGTCTGTTCCCTTTCAATGCTCTTTTCTTCCATGGAAACATACCACAAAACACTCATAATTCTAATGACACAACTAAAAGAAGAAAGCAGTAAGCAAGCTCAAGAATCCATTCTTGCAGAGAAAAATAGTGACATTTCCAAGGCTTTGAGTTTCAAAGGTTTAGCCTCTCAAGTTCTGAAATAGTCCAGTGTTGTATGGTGTAGGTTTTTATTATGCAAAGCAAGCGCAGTTTAGACACAGAATGGTTCTCTAGAAAGATGAATTTCAGTACGCTGTAGGGAATGTCATGTTTATACAACTGGGTTTCAATAGACTTTTCAATGTATAATTCTCTGCTATGCTCCAAGGACCAAGTGTTAAGGCATGATCCCCAGTGTTGGATTCCATATATGTAACAACTTTCAAAATCAATTCAAGCTGGGTGCATGAAATGCATGTCAGATCAGGCTTATATTTTAAAAACAGGCAGACTCAACAGACATTTCATTCTACAAGGTGTGAGCAATCTAACCTAATCCAGAAGCGCTTAAGTACATGAGTAGACCATCCCAAAGATAGTTCTTGGTATCATCTAGGATCAAGGCTTCAGCAGGTGTAGCAAATTTTGCAACAAGGGTTAAAATAGTATTCAGACATAGATTCTGCACTCCAAAATACATGAAGGGATTTCTTTATTTCATCCAATCCTTGCCCTCACAAATAATGTCATTGCTTTCTGGATCATTTAATCTTCTATAGTTGGAATAACAAACTCCTCACTTACATGTCTTTTCTGCTTCAAATATAATAGAGACTATAAGAAGACGCAGGATTATTTTACTTCTCTCATGTCCTTGGATGACAGTTCAGTCTTTTTGGGAATGCTGGCAACCATTTCTTTTAAATTTAGTGAGGACATATGCTTCCTGAACTGTATTATGAATTGCTAAAGGAGAACAAAAATGTAGGGCTATTTAATTCCAGCTGCTCTTCTATGAAATGAAGCAAGTATTTGGTTTCATCTGAGGCCACAATGTAACAAGCAGTTATTCTGAAGGAAAACGTGACCAGCCAATCAATAAATGGAGTAGAAAAGCACAGGTTTTAAAAAATTTGGAAAGGCTTGAAAGCCATGCTACCTTTTCCAGGTGTGCAGACATGTGCACATGATTAACTGTAAATCTGCTATTTGGTAGGGCTGTCCAAGGGCTTAGGGGTAACCATGTGGTTAAGAATATGAAGATACCATCTAAAATATCTGCTGAGATTAAAATATACATATTTGAAAAGCTATTTATAGTCAGGTAACATTTGTGCTCCCAGTTTACATCAGGTACTTCCCAAGTTGTACTTGCCGTGATGCTTCAAGTTCCTGTGAAAGTCACATTTAGGTGCAGTGGCTTTTAATGTTTTTATTTGATTTATGTTAAATAGGTACATAAAACTGAGTTAACACCATTACATATTTCTTAGTGAGCTTTCTAATAAGAGGAGAAAACTAAAACTAAATGGCTGCTGCCAAGTCATTGTTGGCCATCAGGTATCATCTTCAAAAGCCATTTCAAGGCAAGAGGAGTGAGGACACCAAGTAGTTATATCTAACTATCTTACTGTGACACATGTAAACTGTGCACTGTATTTGCAGACAGCACTGAAACAACAAAGGATTAGATTGACATCTATATGGTAACACTCTGGTGTTAGGAAATTATTTTGCCTGCATGTGTTAGAAAAACCTGCTGGAGACATGTTTGTGAGGTTACACAGTTAGAGAGAGGACAAAAAAGACCTTTCTGGCAACCTGAAAAGCAAAGATATTGCAAAGGTGGCACATAAGTTCAAATCCCCTCTCAGGTTCCCAGCTACCTTGTTAAGCAAATCTGCACTGGCACTGTCCACTGACTTGTAGTGTGGTACCAAAACTAAAAGTAGTCATGATTTTCTGTATAAACTGGGAGTACTGCCATAGTAATATAAAATATTATTAGTAATTTCTGGTAATATTTCTGATATTAGCATTACCATAATTATTATATTTCATTTATTTAAATTATATATTTCTACAGCACATTATTCATTTTACCTCAGGAAATTGAAGACTTTCATAAAAACAACAGAATCCATTTTGAAAATGAATCTTTGTGAATAGAAATTATATGCTTTAATTGCCAAAGACACCTATTTGTAACTATGATTTAAGAGAAAGTATGCAATTGGAAGGCAAAGCCCAGGTTTCATCTGGCAGTACCCAATTTTTGCAGGCATTAAGTTTTCCTGGTGTGAGCAGGAGGAAATTGGAAAGAAGGTCCACCATTGTGGATGTACATATCAGAGAACAGTAGTGAAACTGGAAACAGGTCTGGAAAAAGGAGGAAAAAACCCCTTTTCTATTCTATTACTCTATTGTACAAGTTTCATGTATTTGGTTTGCAAAGAAGTACCTCTTGTTTGAGAAAACACACATGCAATCAGTAAAAAAACCCTTCCATTTTATGTGGTTATATTCAGCAGCATTATGTGCTTAATTCAAAGATGATACCTAACTACTGAAATAATTATTATGCTCTTTGGAGATCATAGAATCACAGAATCACAGAATGGTTTGGCTTGGAAGGGACCTTAAAGATCATCCAGTCCAACCCCCTGCCATGGGCAGGGACACCTCCCACCAGACCAGGTTGCCCAAAGCCCTGTCCAACCTGGCCTTGAACACTTCCAGGGAGGAGGCATCCACAGCTTCCCTGGGCAACCTGTGCCAGTGTCTCACCAGACTCACAGTAAAGAATTTCTTCTTAATATCTAGTCTAAATTTACTTTCTTTCAGTTTAAAGCCATTGCCCCTTTTCCTATCACTACCTGCTTTTGTAAAAAGTCCCTCCCCAGCTTTTTTGTAGGTCCTTTTCAGGAAGTGGAAGGTTGCTATAAGGTCTCCCTGGAGCCTTTTAATTCTCCAGGCTGAACAGCCCCAACTCTCTCAGCCTGTCCCCATAGGAGAGGTGCTCCAGCCTTCAGATCATCTTTGTGGCCTTCCTCTGGACTCAGTCCAACAGCTCTATGTCCTTCTTCTGTTGAGAGCCCCAGAACTGGATGCAGTACTCCAGGTGGGGTCTCACCAGAGCCAAGTAGAGAGTCAGAATCACCTCCTTCAACCTGCTGGCAACGCTGCTTTTGATGCAGCCCAATGTGTTTTCATTTTGAGTTGTTTGGTTTATTACAAGATATTTTATTTTCTTCAAAAGAGTAATAACTCTTTTGAATAGCACATCTTTCATTATATGACTACTGGACATAATCATCCAAGGAACAGATATATTCTGCATAAATAATTTAGATTTTAGGAAATGTCAAGTTTTACTAATTGCATTCATCTTGTAATTTAATAAAATGCTAGCCATATATTTTAAAAATTGACTTTGTCTCCATATTGCCTCTAGGAAGTTCATAAATTGTGTACCTGCTGACATAAAGGCACACAGGTGAAACCCATTACATTTGTGTATTACTAAGGAAAATTACAGTTTGATTAATATCTAAAATGAGCTTCATCTCTGAAAATGAAATATTTACAGTCAGTCTACTAAATACCCTGCTAGTTTGCTTATAATGTAAACCTTTTAAAAATGATTAATAGCACATGAAACTGAGCTTATTGATTAAGCCGGGGACTTCCCAGAAAATTTAAGGAAAATTATCTTTCTAAAGAAGCAACACTGAGAGCTCTCAATTCCAACTATGATATAAGAAAGGAAGACTGTAAAATAGGAGACTGTATATTTTAATAGATATGCACAGACTAGTAGGGTTTAACTCTCTGTAAAAGCTATTTAATACATTTCTGATTAATTTTTCTATTGTATTTCTCTAGTTCTGTGTTTATGAGCATAAAATATCACCTTTTTGAAGCATAATTGATTTTTCTTTTTTCTCATTTTTCTACATAAAGAAAATTAAGTTTAATTCCAGTGTTTGTTTTCCTTTTTAAATAAATTGTGATTTGGTTTTCTGTATGAATGATTTAATCTGTTCACAGAAATATAGTCAGTGTTCTGAATTCCTCCACTTTCTAATCACAGAAATCTTGCTGTTCAGATCAAAAGTTTGTGATCAGATTTACTTCTTTCCACACACACACCAAAAAAAAATGAAAGGCAGGTGATATGCATAGCTGAATCATAAAATGGCCTTTTATAAAAACATAATGAGTTTCTTCCTGAGCATCCTTTAACAAACAAGGACACTGAGGAGAACTATGAACTTTCTGTGATAAGCAAAATTTTTCTAATAACATTTCTGAATAAAATTTGTTCTTGTAGCCTGCTCCCCTCCCCCTCTCTTTTTTTTTTCCGCAGCTTGAGTCCTCTAAATGCCACGTTGCCTCTGTGTTTCTCTTCAGTAACTTTGGCTTCCTTGTTGCTGAGATCAGCTGCTGGTACTCCCCTAAGAATATCCTAAGATGCCATGGCTAGCTGCTCTGAAGAATAGCTGCTCTATTTTTAATTTACATTTTTTGCATTTGCTCTGTTGCATTGCATCTCAAGAAGAGAGGCCTGAAAAAAGATTTAGGCAGGAAGCTGCACAGAACTGCTCTGTGATATGTCACTATAGACAAATAGAATCACAGATAAAAGAGCCAGTGATGATATGGGAGAATATTCCTTTCTAATTTCCCCTCCATTATCCCCAGAACACAGTGTTTCAACTACATTGATGGGTTCTGTGGGAACATACTAATTTTTATGAAATTTCTGCCTGTCTGCATGCCAGTCCCCGCTGTTGCTGACTAGCTGGCTGGCAGGTGGTCTTGCCATAGGTCTGACTTGCTCCTGTGCTCCTCCTCAGCATTGTCTTCTCACCTTGCGATGGCTCCCTAGGCTAGCAGGCTCTATCACCAGCATGGGGCAAGCAACCAGGTGGGGTTCACCTTCCAAACCAGCAGGTTACCTAAAGAAAATGGTCTGTCAGTGATTCCTAATTTTGCTGAGGTGGGACTGAAGCAGCATTTTGATAAGTAAATCTCACTTCAGTAATTCATATATTAGAACTACTTACAAATGAAATTTGGGATGAAAGAGTGAAACTTGGGAAAGAAGAATATGAGTTCAACTGTATCTCAAGATCAACTTGCACAAATAATAGTCTTATCCTCTGCTTGTAAAAGCTGATAATGATCCATTTTTCAACCTTGCAAAATACTTCATTGAGCAAATACAGTTTAGAGGCTTTCATAATTTAGGCCAACTTTCTTTTCTGAAAGAAGTCAATGACACAGATGTTAGCTATCTTTTTTAATGTCTTCTATTTACAAAGATATTGACAGCTCTGTTTTGAACAGAGTGGACCAAGGCAATAGCAAAGTAGATTCCGAAAACCTCACCTTGCATACTACTAGTGCTTCAGGTTATGTAGGCAATGGATTACCCTTCTTAACTCTTTATTTTTGCCACGTGCTTCTAAGACACAAATAAGTCTTGCATGGAGGTCGTTGGTCATAGCTAATTTCCACAGTTGTAAATCAGTTGTCATTCTCAGTCAGAATGAAATGTTTTTAGAATATTTGAGATTTCATTTGCAAGCTGAAAAGCCAAAATAATTATTTTAACAGTGGCACAATGAGATCTTGTAATTCTGCTGAAATTTCTGGGTTACAAATTGTTTCAATTCTGACAATATACACATGTTTATTCGTTATATATAGCCATATAGATCGTCTCTTGAAATGTCTTTGCCCGTTCCTGCTAATTATTGTCAGTACTTAATAGACTACTTCACATGTGGGCAGGTATTTAGCCTGTCATCTTAAAACATAATTCTGAAAAATTCCTGTGGCCCAACTATTCACATATCTGCTACAACCTTCTTTGTTAGGGTTCATCTGGGTAAGTGAAAATTTCTAAGCCCAAATAATTTCCTTTAACGAACATGCAGGTGAGAATCAACACTTTACAATGAATTATTCTGTGAAAAGGCAGACTTTCACACTAAATTCTATTACCAGTATTTCATCACAACTGTCTCATTAACATCCATGCTTAATAGAGTTATTTTAAAGTTTCAGCTTGGGATATTTTTTCAGTCCAACTGAACAGGCATAATCCCCAGCACCTAACAAATAGATTAGACTCAAATCACAGTGTTTTCTATTGATAATAAAATAGATTATCTTGGTGGATTCTGAAATTATTTTTATTTTTCACCCAGTAGAGATCATTATGATCATTCCACTCAACCTCACAGAATCACAGAATTGCTCGGTTGGAAAAGACCTCTCAGATCATCATGTCCGACCGTTCCTGAACCTCCTGCATAACACATGCCATAGATTTCATTCCAGGACTTCTGCCCAAATTCCAGCTATTTGTAGCTAAGCTAGGACCTAACCTTTAATTGAGAACCTGTAATTTGATGTTAAAGATTTTCTGCTTAATTGAAAGATCAACTTTCCCCAGTGATGTGCTTTTTCCATGATGACTGTCATCAGTAAATATATGCACAGTGTAAGTTGAATTGCTTTTGTGTAACAGCAGAGTTTTCCTTGAAACATCTTGAAGGAATGCTAAGAACTTTTAAGTTTTCAGAGAATTTTGAGCCACTTCTTTTTACTCAGCCAATTGAAATATATCTGCAAGGCAAGAGCAGTTCAAAGTTGTCAATATGAGGGGAGACAGATGCCTTTTAAATTATTCATAGATCTCTGCTGGTTACCCATCTTTTTGCAGATAGGGTTTTTGGTGTGGTTTTTTTGCTTTCTTTCTTTCTTTGTCCCTGATGGATTTAATGTCTTTATTGTACTCTTAGCTCCATGAATAGATATGGGAAATGTAAAGGCAAATCTTCAACTAGTAACAGAACAGAAAGTCTGATCTAGTTTAAAAGATTCTCTGTCTCTCTGTCACTGGCAGCTATTTCATATTGTTAAGGTGCTTTACAGAAAAGGAACTTCTTTTTTTTTGGTAACTTCTCACTGATTACTATGGCTTTTTGTAACAACAACCTTGGACAATCAGACACAAGATCACTTGCCCAAGCCTGCAAAATGGCGTATTATATATTTTTTGCCCAGTTATGTTTTTTTTATTCTTTTTTAAATGAAAGGACTACAGGAGTGAATAGCTTGCTAACTATTAATTTTAGCTTTAATCTATCACCATGTAGGTCTGTAACTTACCTCAGTTATTCTTATCTTCAGTGTTTGTTTCTTTTCTGTGCTTATGAGATTATTTTATTCATCAACCTTTCTTAAAAAAAATAAAATAAAAGATTGCAATATAGCTATACCTTTTACATCCTTGTCTTACCTGAGGTAAAAATATCTTCCAAAATAATTTCTCCTTTTCCATCTCACTCATTGTTTATTCTTCACCTTTTTATCTATTAAACCTCCATGCATCCAAAGAGATAGATTGACCTGCTATATAATGGCACATGATTCAAACATCTGATGTCAAGTTTGAAAATAAAGTGAGAATTCAGTGTGTAATCAAAAACAGAAGACCTTGAAGAAGGAAATCTCAGTCAAGAAAGATATCATCTCAAGATAGTATTTAATACAAACATTATGCAGCAATATGTATGAGTGAGTAGAAAATGCTTGTGAGAAAGGTGATCTATTGCAGTCTGCATTTGACAATGATCAATAAAATAATATTAGCTGTTGTCAGCAGGTTTCGAAGGTCTGACCTTCAGATATTAGGATTTAAGTTGGCTCATGTTTGTGATAGGCCTCAAAAAGTCTTGAAGAGTGGGAACCAGTTCTGCCAGATGCTGAATTCTTTGACATAAAGTTATATACTCAGAAAATCTGGAAGGGAAATCTTAGGATAAGAATTCTTCCACTGAAAAATTACTTGGCTTAAAAAAAGTCATGGCAGTCAGGTGAAGTCCCCAGTGACTGGAAAAAGAGAAACATTGCATCCATTTTTGAAAAGGGTAGAAAGGAGGACCCCGAGAACTCCCAGTCAGCCTCACCTCTGTCCCTGGGAAGATCATGGAACAGATCCTCCTAAAAGCTCTGATGAGGCACATGGAGGACAGGGAGGTTATTTGAGACAGCCAGCACAGCTTTACCAAGGGTAAATTGTGCTTGACTAGTCTGGTGGCCTTCTATGAGGAAGTGACTACATCAGCGGACAAGGGAAGAGCTATGGATGTCATCTTTCTGGACTTCTGTAAGGCCTTTGACATGATCCCCCACAGCTTCCTTCTCTCTAAGTTGGAGAGGTATGGATTTGATGGGTGGACTGTTCAATGGATGAGGAATTGGTTGGATGGTCACATCCAGAGAGTAGTGATCAACAGCTCAATGTCCAGATGGAGATCAGTGATGAGTGGTGTCCCTCAGGGGTCCATATGGGGACTAGTACTTTTTAATATCTTTGTCAATATCAATAGACAGTAGGATTAAGTACACCCTCAGCAAGTTTGCAGACGACACCAAACTGAATGGTGCAGATGACATGCCTGAGGGACGGCCAGGTGAAAGGTCCTGCAACCCCCAGTATCAGTACAGGCCGGGGGATGATGTGATAGAGAGCAGCCCTGCAGAGAAGGACTTGGGAATACTGGTGGATGAAAAGCTGAACGTGAGCTGACAACGTGTGCTTACAGCCCAGAAAGCCAACTGTATCTTGAGCTGCATCAAAAGAAGCATGGCCAGCAGGTTGAGGGACCCCCATCCCTGGCTTAACCTGTCGCATAGTATAAATTGGTTTTACTCTCAACGTCTGGATTTGTGCTGTGGTGGATGTCCCAGATTATTAATTTTTTTTTTAATATTTCAACCCACAGGAAACTAGAAATTATTAATACTGTCCACATGCAACAAATCTCCACTGACTTGAGATTCAGCTAGTCCCCAGAACATCTTATCCACATGTGTTGCCCATAGCATTTTGAGCAATAGTAGGCATCTCCATGTTTCATTCTATTTTCTTCTCATGGGATACAGCATAAGCATTGTTGTAGGTGTAGGTAGTTAAGTATGTTTAAACTATTTAATAATTATCCACTATTCTAATAGGTAGTAATTTATCATAAGTAAATGGAAAAATTCAGATGTTATTCATACCTGACCCTGAGTGTAATTATCAGTTCATTCGGAGTAAAATGTTGTGTTGTCAATCTATTTTAATGCAATGCCAAATGTACTATGAATATTACATCTAGACAGGTGCTTTTTATATCAATGTTAGATGTTTTTCTTTAATTTTATTATCTTAGCAATATTTAATTCTGAAAGTTATAGTACCGGTGAAGAAGAAGTATCTTTAAATCTTCTCTTGACCTTAAATGATTTGAATAATCAAAATATCTAGTTCCTATATGATGCATTTATTCAGTATGAGGTAGTCACAGCTGTGGAAGCAAACTTTATCAAAGTATATTGCTATTATATAGCAATGTTATATGAACAGTCATGCCTATATTGAAAGCAATAAACACAAGGCGGTTCAGGCAGTCTTGATCCAATTCAACGGTCTTACATGAGACTCTGTGGTCATGAACAAATCATTTAATCTTCTAGTGCCTACATTTCTTCATTTAACAGTTAGAAATAAGTGCTGCCTTTCTTGTATTTATCTTGCTTACTTAGGTTATTATCCTATCAAGCATGAACTGTCTGTTGGCATGTTTTACAGTGTTGATCACATTTGCCCACAGATATCAAGAGGAGATTCCAGCATGAAAGGTGATTCATATTAAAACTGTAAAGTTATCAAAAGTTGCCTGTGACTGTAATACATTAGCTCTGTTCCACAGCGTTTTCACTTCTTCAGAGACTGTAGTGGGTCAGAAGTTTCAAGAAATATAGATGCAGTTATGTGTACCATCTACATATATGTTAGCATTTAGTTATAATAGCATATCATCTATCCCTCAATATGTAAGTTTATGCAGTTGTCCATGCACTTTGTGGTGGCTTGACCCTGGCTGGGTGCCAAGTGCCCACCAAGGTATAACTCCACTGCCTCAACTGGACAGGGGAGAAAAATTATGACAAATGCTCATTTGTTGAGATAAGACAGCGACATCAATCACCATTTACCATCATGGGTAAAATAGGCTCAATTTGGGGAAATTAATTGAATTTATTGCCAATCAAATCAGGGTAGGGTAATGAGAAATAAAAACTATATCTTAAAACACATTAAATCTTAAAGCACCCCTCCCTTCATCCTGGGCTCAACCTCACTTCTGATTTCTCTACCTCCTCCTCTACCCAGGCAGTACAGGAGAACGGGGAAAACAGATATTTCAGTCAGTTCATTACTTGTCTCTGCTGCTCCTTCTTCCTCACACTCTTCCCTTGCTCCAGCATGACGTCCCTCCCATGGGAGACAGTCATCCATGAACTTCTCCAACCTGGGTTCCTGCCCTGTCTGCAGTTCTCCATGAACTGCTCCAGTGTGGGTCCTTTCCACAGGATGCCGTCCTTCAGGAACAGACTGCTGCAGCGTGGGTCCCCTTGGTGTCATGACTCCTGCCAGCAAATTTGCTCCAGTGTGGACTCCTTTTCATGGGTTCACAGGTACTGCCAGGAGCCTATTCCAGTGCAGGTTTCTCACGGGATCACAGCCTCCTCCAGGCTCATTCACCTGCTCTGGTGTCGGATCCTCTATGGGCTGCAGGTGGATATATGCTCTACCATTAATCTCCATGGGCTGCAAGGGGACAGCCTGTCTTCACCATAGGCTGCAGGGGAATCTCTGCTCCAACACCTGGAACACCTCCTTCCCCTCCTTCTTCACTGACCTTGGTGTCTGCAGAATTGTTTCTCCCACATATTCTCACTCCTCTCCTCCAACTGCTCTTTCACTGCAGTTATTTTCTGCAGTTATTTTCTTCTTAAACATGTTATCACAGAGGTGCTGCCACCATCACTGATGAGCTCAGCCTTGGCCAGCAATGAGTCTATCTTGGAGCTGGTTGGCATTGGCTCTATCAGACATACAGGAAGCTTCTAGCTTCTCACAGAATCCATCTCTGTAGCCTTCCCCCCACCCCCACCCCCCCACTGAAACCTTGTCACACAAACCTAATATAGTCTTCCACTAAATTTGCACATGCTAACTGTTAGACTCTACATGAAATTTGGTATTTCCAAATGAAGATTTAGTCTTTTAACTGAAGTGTTTGTCAGTAAGCATAGGCACCATTTTGGGTTTGTTTTTCTGGGGTGTATAATACATAGCCTCTAAGGTAATGCATTTGGTTTGCATATTAAAGGATTGTGTCCACTCAAGGTATGAAGGGATATATGTTTTAAGAGTTATGTCATGATTGATAGACAGAAACATTGTCACAAGACCAAAAACACCATCATTCCCATTCACATTGAATGAATTTAAAATTTAATTGATAGAGGCAGTATTTTTACATGTTTGTATTCACTCAATTAAAAAAAACAAACAACAAACTAACAAACCTTTAATCACTAATGAAATGAAAGTTTTCCTGAAATACTGAGAAGGATTTTACGCTTCTTTTCTTAGCTTAAATAAATCTAATTCTCTGTGTCAAGAATGTCAGTAATCATGTGTTTCTCTTGCATCTTTCCAGTCATTATGACAATATGTAATATTGTCAAATTTCAAACATTTTGCAAATTAACACCTGTAAAGATACTACCTATCCTCTCTTACCACCATCTCATTTCAGGTTTCTTTTTTTGGTTGTGCAGTTGCATAATTTTGTTTTAATTTCTGAAGAACCTAGTCAGGCACAAAAAAGAATCAAGCCTTGTTTTTTCTTTGTTTGTCTTCACTAGCAAACAAAACAAAATAAATTACGAATGAATACTGGGCATTACCCCATTTTAGATGACTCAAAATTGATTTCCTCTCATCCAACATCCAACTCATCTTCTCATCCAGTTGAAGAAAGGAGGTCAGCTTGATTTTTCACAGCTTATCTTGAAGTCAGGAACAGTTTGTTCCAAGAACAATTTGCATAGTCAGGAAAGCAATTCCAACAGAAGATTTGTTGTGCTGCCAGTGAGTAGGGGATTACCTGTGTTCAGGCTGAAGCACTCAGCACCCATTTAGGATGAGACTCATGCCATTACTTTAACAGAAAAAGCAAAATGACAAATTCTTTAAATGGGAGCTTAATGTTACAGCCTGCTGTAGGATCTTACCTGTGCTTGCTTCTCTAACAAGTATTGGGAACCAAACTCAGTGTAGCTATATTCCTATAAATGCTTGATGTTGACCAAGCAGAACTACTACAGATATTTCAGTTTATTCTAATTTCGGCAATGCACAAATCTGCCAAGGCTGATAAGGGAAAGGAGGCTGTACCTGTCTCTAGAACCATACTGGGTATGGTGCATTGTGTTAGGCTTGTCAGCCTATATTGTTTGGGGAAGACTTCATATGAGTCACAGCAATCTGTTGTGTTTGTCCCTGTTGGTAAACTGCACTGGGACAAACTGATTCGGAGAGCCGTAAGCCATCTTTATGCTGGCTAGCACTACGCTGCATCATGCCTTCTCCACAGCAAAGCTAGCCCCAGCAAGACATTGCAATGAACAGAAATCACTAGGGCACATTATATATGTGTGAAATTTGTCTAGTCATACATTAGGTATACCAATTATCTCTACACTGTAATAGCATTATGTCACTTGGAGATAATCTTACACAGCGCTGATAGTTTTCTGTGAAGTTCGTCTAAACCAAGATAGAGTCTAACTATTAGTTTCTTATACTGTGCAAGAGCTTTATATGCCTCATGTTTGACTGTTTACTCAGTTGTGCAGATTTGATGCTAGTGAAGCTCTGCTATGGTCAGCAGAGTAATGGTGTAAGCCAAGAATCTGGGAGCCTTTAAAAAAAATTCTGCCAATGAATACTACCAATTACTTTCCTAATGAATTCTAATTGAAACAGAAAATGGAATGAATTAAACTGAACTTAAATGCCATTATTTTGTTTGGATTTCTGGAAGTTTAATATAACCTATTAATTCATTAATTAATTTTTAATTGGCAGAGCTTTCTTTTTACATAAAACAAAATCCTCATTAACATAACTTTTCTTTCTTCTTGAAGCACCATCCCTATTCAGACTTCAGTGAAAGGAACTTGTGAAGTCAATCTGCAGGAAATCAAGCATTTTTCTTTTGCTCTTATCAAGTGTCCCTATTAGCAGTACAAAATTATAGCAAGTCTGGGAAAGACCTTTAAAGTCGCGTAAGTTTTCAGTGACCTGGCAGTGCAGCTGCCTTGAACCCCTGAATTACTAAGGTGGCGGAAGATGTAAATGAGCAGTGACTGGACAGAGGCCTTCTTCATTCTTTGCACCATACTACTGACCAGGCATGAGTGCCCAAGTGAGGTACATTCAGGAATCCATTTTACAGATCCATTCTGTATTAAAGCTCTGCAGAAACATATTAATTTGTATACAATTTGCACAAAGTTTTCTTGTTTTTCAATAGAGCACAAATCATTCTCTGCCACTAGAGGAACATTTTTTTACCTTTTTGGGTAAAAGATTTGTATAAGGATGCAGGGGATCTGCAAATCCCAGAAAACTGAACTGCTTACATTGTCTTCTTCCAGTTGTGTGCTCAGCCTCTGGGATTTTCAAAAGACAACTATTTTAAGTCTAACTATCACCCTGATGTAATACTGCTAAATGCATAAGGAACCTCTGTGAAAAGAAAGAAGGCAAGGTGCATCATTAAGGATATTATATGAGGGATGACAGAAAGCACCCACCCAGGCCTGACAAATAGACAAAATAACATAGGCAAAATACAGATCAGATGTATGAGGAAGATTTCTTACATTATTAAAAACATTTTGGATCCAGTTAACTGTAGGCAAAATACTGTCAAAGTGCGATGCATGCGAGATAAGAAGCAATATAGCATGTCTTAGCTGCAAAAAGATAAGTGTCTAATTATGAATTTTCCAGGCAACATAATGAACCATTCCTACCCTATAGTATCACATGCAGAAAGCTCTGTGAGAAGGATCATACAGTCACAACTCACAGATGTAGCCTGAGCTGTGATCTTCACATCAAACATGAGGCAGAAAGGACATCACACTCTGAAAATGGAAAGCACTGAAGACCTTCACAACCATCGTCACTTTTGAATGTTGCATAACAAATGTAGAAAGAAATCCCATCTGCTGTGAACTTGACTGAGCATTTCCTTATCCCCTAGGAATTGGCTTTACTCCACAATGTACCAGAGAATATTATCAAAAGGTTGTTTTCATTAGTATGATGATCCAAGTCTACCCATTAGTGAAATAACACTGGCTGTGCTCAGTCTTTAAAAGGGCTTCAAAAGGAATGGTACAAAGTAAGACTCAGGACCTAGAAATAGTGTGTTTATCTCAGCAGTGATTTTTGGACAGAAGATAGACACCTTTCTGAAAGAATTAGGTGATCTAGATAAACACTGCTTGTTGCTGCTCTCTCAGGTGGGAGAATACACGTAGTGATAACAAACTGTGGTTTACTTCTCAGGAGAGTAGAAGTTGCCCATCTGGCCCAACCCTCTCTTTAGAGCTGCCTCATTCCAATGCACAATAGCATCTAGGAATGTACTGCAGTAGTTACTTTCTATCTCATTAGTTATGGCTGGAAGCAATATACCGAAGAACCCAATAGGGTGCAAAAGTCCTTCAGGTCAGGACAGGATTGCTGTACTAACTTGTATTACCAGCATACATTCTGCTTCTTGAGGATTTTCTCACACAAAGACTTAGCAGCAGCACAGGACTGCTTACAACCCTAGCCATGACCAGCTGAGTAGAAATCAGTGACTTCTCAGAGGGCAGCCTGTTCTGATGCCTTTAATTAATGTAATTTCACAAATGGATCATAGCAATTTTTAAGTCACAAAATGCTGCAGGTTTTTGTTTTGTTTTGTTTTGTTTTTCTGAAAACCGTATCCAAAGTCCATTGAGATCACTGAAAAAATACCCAGGAACTTCAAGTGAGTTTGGATCAGACTTTGTGTGCAAAAATAGGAGATGTGGTCTGGCATGCACATCGGGATTGGTCCGTATTTCTATGCTCAACCAGACTACGGACCAAAGTTACTCAGAAGGTTACTTCTGTAACTACATTGTGCTAAGGTGCTTAACAGACACATGCACAACCAGTAAATGGATCACCAGTGTCTAAAGTCTTCAAATGTTAGTTCTTGTATCTGCTTTCCTGCCATTGAAATGCAGTTTATAAATTCCATTCAGCATTATACAATCAAAGGCTGCTGCAGCCCGTAGGTCCTGTTTAAACTTGAAACTGTTCTCTGCTGCCTTTTTGTATAAGCAGTCTGTTTTTGCAAGGGAGTATAACATTTTGCTTTCAAACCATTCCCCAGTCAACAAGCAAGAAATGATTCTGTGAACATGCATTCAGTTTCGTGATGTGGTGTTCATCTCCTGTGGTCAAGTTCTTCTTTCTTCCTTTTTCCAGAAATACTATTTAAAATCATAAGTTACATAAAATATTTATTTTTCTGCTCTTGTACAAGGCATTCCAGAAGACAAAGCAAAATGTAGTCAAGTCAGTTGTGCAGGACTACATTAACAACTTTAATGCAAAAGGAGGCACAACATGTGCAATAAATCACCTGACTAAAGCTTGAAAACCTCTTTTTCTTTATACATTTATTGATTTTTTTTCTCTAATCTTGTCTAGCTCCTTCAATCATCAGTCTCTTGCCTGCCCTCTGTGATCCAAAATCAAAGTAATAGACTTCAGCTAAACAATGGTTGCAATTTATAGAGTGACAAAGGATGCCTTTATCCACCAGAGAGACTCCTTCCAACTCCAGGAAAGGACAAACTCTTCAGATGTTTTTTCAGTCTTTATGAAAAAAATTGCAAAGCAGAAGAAAACATCTCCCTATAAACAGTTGATGAAACAGCCAGAAGGTAACAGTGATTGTTCTGTGTTGATTTTTGTTGGTTTTGTTAATGTAATTAACTGCAGGGCAGAGTGGGTAGGATGTAAGCTAAAAGGTTATGATGTTCTCACAGCTTGTAGTAGACACATTCTCCTGCTCTGTCCTAGTCTTGCTGCAGCCTTCTCTACCTTCATTTTATAACATAGCAAAGCAACCTATACATTTTTTAGTTTAGAGAGACCTGGTTAAGGATAGGTGAGGTGGCTGCTGATTTCTGGTGAGAAGTGTCGATGGCTGGGTAAGTATGATAATTAGTACTGAATGTCAGGACTGAAACGAGTCTTCATGTCTGACTCAGCATCAAAGATTATTGCAGTCTTGAGTACTTTCTGCTGGTGCGTTTCTTCCTCCTACTCAGTCACACACAGCAAATGTTATTTTAGAGAATTAGAGATGCTAACATTCTCACATTTCCTTTTATTCATCTTCTCCTCCTATAAGAAATTTTAGTTTTTTAAAAAATGTCAACTGTTCCATGTTTGACTCTTAATACTCATTTCTTGGTTTGTTGGGGGTTTTTCTTCCCTAAAGCTGATGCAAAACTGAAGTGAAGCCTATATTTTCTTCCTTAACTTCCTAGCTTTTACAAGTTTTGACTGACAAGCTGAAAAACGTGTGTGGGCAAAGGAAAATTTCACTAAAGTATTTCTCCCATAAATGCTTTACTAAAACTTTAAAAACAGCATTAAACAAAAATTACTCCCAATAATGCTCTAGGGTTATCTGAATGCTGATTATAATTCCCCAGTACCTATTGTTTTCATCATTACAGTATCCTAGAGAAATTAAATAGATATTGTCATGTATCTCATTCTATTATTTCTCTCATTTTATTCCACAGGTCATTTGCAATCTCTTGAATGTGGAAGCTAAATTTCTTTATTGTGTAAGCAGTAGGATAGAAATAAGGTATGAAAATGGATCAGGATTTTGAAAGGCAACACTTTTACCTTCTGATTGCTTTGGAAACTGCTACAAAGGGTTCTTCCTAAATAATGCTGGAATGCTTACAATGACAATTTTTTGTAGTAGCTCTTAGGATCCTTGTCCTTCAATTCCCATCACATACAATGTTTGGCCAGCAGAATACTATAAAATGGTTTCTGCCCCAGAGAGATTACACTGATTTCAATTGTTATAAACAGCAGTATCAGAATATCATCATAAGTGTTTTCCCCTTTTGGGAGCTTTTTAGTATGAATTGTAACTAGTTAAGAAAAGGAAAGGAACAATAACAATCTTACTGTTATTTTAAAGTTTTAAGGTGCAGCCAAAGGTTTTTGTATAGTGGTGACTGGAACAGACTGGCTTGTGGTATTTGGCTATTTCTTCAGGAAAGCAATAATTTGGTATCTGCTTTTCTGAGCTTGCTGTATTTTGAAGTGGTCACCGTCCTTGTATTTATGTGACTGTCCTTGTAGTCAGTCTGAAAATAGTATCTGATTTTAGGAGGATTTGTGGTGTGGCTTTTACCCCAATTAAAGTGGAGAAGTGATTCAAAATTTACACCGTTAGTCAAGCGATTTAAGTGGATTCCTGGAGGTACAAAAATTAACAGACAATAACTGATTCTTATATCAGAATCAGTGGAGTAGAGCATGTAGTCCACTTTTAATAGAATAAGCGATACTATATATTGTCATTATGGTGTACAGTTACTTATTAAAACACTCTATAGAGAAAGAGAATGAATGATATATTGTAATTTGATATAACTAGCAGAACAGTCAACATGAAGAAACCATAATTAAATAACCATCTTAAAAAAATACACAGAATGTGGAAAATAGGATGATCCAGGTTAAACATTATGTGAACATAATTTCACAGAATTTTATATATGCAAAATCAAACTATGCAATGTATATTTATATTATTTAATAAGAAGAGAGAAAAATGTGTATTGAAAAAAATGAAAGAATAAAACCAACTGTGATGCCTTAAGAATCTGAAGAAAAGCTATGAAAAACCACCAAACCAACAAAATGTCGAAGTCTGTTATTGAGCAGGACTGAAAGAAACAGAAGTTCCATTCAGCTGAAGACTTTCACCCATTTCACACATGTCCAAAATGCAGTCCAGATAGGCAGCACACAGAATCATCATTCTTGCCTCTTAACATTGAGAGCTCTACACTGTCATTCCATACAGAATTTCATGGCACAAATATCACATGAGAAACAAAAATCTCTTGATGGTCATCATGGAGAAGTCCAGGAGTTAGCTGAACAAAAAGAGGGTGGGTAAGATCTGGGTTCACATATGCATTTAGGAGCCTGAAGATGAATGATTTCAATAAGGATCTAATTCATAAATGTATTTAGGTATTTGTATCCTAAATGTTTCAATGAATTAAAGTCAAGGCTACATTCTAGTCAGAAATCTTGTATATGAAGAAATAGCCAAATATTGTGATACCAAAAAGCTCCAGTTCAGTTCTATATGCAGGAGCAGGTATTAATTTATTGTTGCATGGTTACTATACCTCTATCGGACTGACTTGATGGTAGGTGATGTTTTGTTCTCTAGGCCTTTGGGCTGTTGGGTGTAGTATTTTACTTGATTGGCCAGAGTTTATACGTATTTGTATTCTGAGATTAGAGAGTCAACAGCCTTTTTTTCCCCATACTTCCTGATTTATAGCCCTGCTGCCTAAAATCCAAAGTAGTACACTGATTTCAGATGTCTCTTGATACCCTTTTCCAAAGAAGACTATAAAATACAAATCCAGATTAGATACTGGTTAACACAGCAGTGAGAAACATGAACAGCCAAGAGCATCTTTGCCAGACTGGTCAGACTCCTTCTCATGTTTCCACCGGTATCAAATCTGTGTGCAGAACTGCACTATGGTAGGCAGAATACATCAGAGTATGTCACAGCAATCTATGAAACTCTGCTTGCCTGTGTCCCTGGCTCTCCTCTCCCTCGCACTGCTTCGGGGTTACTGCAATCTGCACTGTTCTCATACAATTTCCAGATTTAGAAACATAATTGTCTCATTTCCCCATACCAGCCTCCATGGAGGATAAAAGCTTCACAGTCTCCACCTCCTCACATCCGCTGGGCAGTTCCATTTCAGAGATGACTACCCAGGAGCTGTTAGTGATTATAAGAACCATCTATGTTATGCCTGCTGTCAGGTTCCCTCCTGGGCCAGAGTATTGAAAAGACATATTGTACGCTCAGCAAGAAATTGCAGTTAGCCTGGGATATAGTTAGACTATAGGTTTGAGAGAGAATATTAAGAACTCAGAGCACTGGAAAAACAAAGGTCTTTTTCCACCCCACGGGGTAGAAAAGTGCCAGAAGGTGGATATGGAGCTTTTGTAAGCTTTGAGTTTGTGGATTCTGCTGTCTGACCCAAAGTTCTAGTTCTATAGTATGTAATTTAAAGTCTCCTCTAGGTGCTTATAATTTAATTGTAAGGTGTCTCACAAACATCTTAGCAGGTGCAAAGAGGACGTGAAGTGATCCTTTTTTCCTCTCTCCTCAGCTGGAACATGAAGAAGGCACTTTATGATCCAATTAGTGCCTCCAGGAGCTCTCTAATTGCATTATAAAGCATCTTTAAAAAATAGAAAATTAGAAGCTGGTTTTAAAGTCTGAAAAAAAAAAAAAGAAAGTGTTGTTTAACTATTTGCCCTCCTGGTAACTCAGCAACGAGAGGACCCAGCATCCTTATGCACCACATTTTTTCTGTAACTTCACCAGTTGTGAAATGCTTTCCATTGCCCAGAGCTCTGGAGAGCGAAGCATCCTTTACTGTGTTGTAATTGGAGCTTGTAGTATGTTGTGAAACTTTGCACCCAAAGTAGCTTGCGACGTTTATGCATGTTGCTTGTTCAAAGAAAGTGCAACTGTGCTGCACTATCTGTGGCCATTTTAGCCCACTAAGTATCTTTTCTATTGAGTTTTTATACTAAGCTCATTGGCATAGTGTCTGAGAGGTATTACAAATAATGAGCTATAGCATGCTTTCAACGTCAAAGCTCAGCCTCTGTACAATAATTATAACATCGCTTTCCATAACTCTCATATATTTTACTTACTGAGTGGGTAGGAAGAAGATACTGAAATAATATTTAGACTTATATTGTGCTTTTCAGCTATAGATCACAAAATATTTTCTGTTGGCAGTTAAGCATTATCATCTCTACTGTGAAGATGGGAAAGACTAAAAGGCAGATAACACAGAGCTGTGAATAGAACCCACTCTTCTGATCCTTAGTGCATGGCCCTTCCTATTCATTGGATTATTGATGCTCCTGAGTGCTTTTCTTCATTAGCTGACAAAAGTGATAGGGTTTGAATCCACTTTCCAATAACAGAATGAAATGTATAAAAGCAAAACACTTGAATGTTTCTGTTATAGCTCATAAATGACAGTAATACTTGCTTTCCCTCACACTTGCACAGACTCAAGCAGAATACAAGCTATGCATTTTGTGTTTCCACCTATTCCTTTTTTTGTTGCTGGGATTTAACCCAGCCCATTCCAGCAAAAAAGCGCAGCAGCAAGAGTTTTGAGATGAGGTTCCATTGTGTGCAGGGTACATCCACTCAGAAGGAGGATAACACCACTAAGGTTGTCCTTAAGCACCTATGTATCCTTGAAATCGCTCAGAAAGGGACACCAATCTCATTTAAATAGGTCAGGGTGTTCAGATTTCAGGTGTTATGCTACCTGAACCTAGTAATCTTCTTTCTGACAAATTTTCACTCTTATTTAAGCAAGTCTTTTCTTGCTGAGTACAGTGATTGTGCTGGGAACCTCTCCTCTAGCTAACAGGCATTGACAGTCTCCATGCGTTGCAATAAAAGGAGAAAAGAACTGCAGCTCGGGGAAGGGGAATTCATGGTCAGATGCTGTTTCAGGAAAAAAGACAAGGGACAGCTGACAGCTTTCATCTTTTGTTCTGACACACTGTCACATACCTATGCACTGGCATACCCATTCATACCCTGCTTTGAGTAAAGCCACTGATAATTGACAGTAAGTTGTCAAGAGGCTTACCAGAATGTTCTTTTTTGTTTCTGTTCTGCAAAAGTTCACCCTTGCTTTTTCTCATCTGAATGTTAGGTTGAGTTTGACTCATACTTAGAGACCCAAATCAAAATTAGTTCACATAAACAAGAATACTGCTCACATTAAAACTCCTTTTATTCAACTTACAATGCGTCATCTTGTTCCAGATTCTTTCATGGCAGGATCCCAATTTTTGGTATAAAATTCATAGGCCTTCATAAATCTTCCACAGTAATGGTCTGAATTTCAGGAGTTCAACAAACATGCTGAGTTTTAGATTTTATTACAAACATTTCATATAATTAGCATGAACAGATGGCATATGATTCTACCATTAATCATTTGTGTACAACCAATATACAGTAATGTCAGTATCTCACAGAATACATCTTTGAAAAAACACCTGGCTGTAATTCTGATCTCTCTTGCACCTATCAGACACCATGGCTGTAGTAAAATTACTTCTGATTTATCTTAGTATTGAACAATGGTAGAATGAAGCTTTTTTTCATTATACAAACTAACCTCAATGGTTTCAACACTTACATTTGGTTTCATGCAATATGTAATCAGTTAAAAAAATAACTTCCCTGTCTGGGACAAAAAGGAGGAATATTAATGGAGAAAATCTTTCAAAGCATTTCTGGAAACAATACCCTTATGTATGAAAAGAGTCTTTTTTGGTGTCTCTATGTGGTAGTGTTTTCAATTCCAATAGCTATAATAAGAAAAAAATCTGCCCTATTTGTCAATCTGTCAGGAAATATATTTCAGCTTCAAGCATCATACTCCTGGGGTTTATGGAAATCACAAAGCATCTCATTCAGATGAAGAGGCTGAAGCTATAAGCAGTGCAATGAATATCTTCAATTTCTGCCTTCAGCATGAAAAGAAGCTCAAAAGCTTCTGAATCCCAAATGCTGTTTAATAGTTCACATCTGGCTTATGCTATTTATGAGAGACAACAGTTGTTGATACTAGCAGTGCATTTGGTGACATACTAACCTTAAATAGCAAGGTGAGGGCAGGGCTGCCTGGAAGTCATGTGGAGGTTGTTCGGCAGGTTCAGCTGAGCGTAAGGGTTGCATCTCAAATGTTGCTGCTGTAAAACTTGGAGACAGAAAAATCTGCACCTCCCTGACAGTATACAGCCATGGATTACCATATGTTTTCACACACAGTACACACAGAGGGAAGACGACAAGAGTCATACTGTTTATTGACAACAATCTTTGCACAGTGACAAGTTTAACCTTTTTATTTATTTGCTATTTGCATTTCAATAGGACCCAACACTCCATCTCAGACACCACTGTGTTTGATCCCATGCAAGAACCTAAACAGGTATAATTCAGTCCTGAAAAACACTTCCAGTCTAAGCCTGTTTGACACTTTAGGAAGAACCATATTGGCAGCTGGATTTTCTCTGAGACTCTTATCTCAGATCACTAATAGGCACAACAAAAGCTCAGGAAAGGGGCAGCAAGTATTTCATTACTGGAGCTGGCGACTTGATCAAGCATTCCAAGGAAAGATAAAAAGCAAATATTCATTCATATGACTACTTTACCTCACAATGTTTGAGAAGGTCCCAGAGCATATAACATTCATGCTGCCATATCAGAGGAACACTGTACAGAGAGAGGAAGGGTCTTACTCTGAAAGTCACTGCAGCAGAGCTTGGAAGACTTTCCCATAACTCATTAACTTTACCATAAAAACAGCCTTTCTTCTCACAGTGCCTATCTCCAAAAAGGGCCCTGCTTTTTAGCAGAGAAATGGAGGAAAAAAAAATAGACTTGTATAAACAAGTTTATATGCTATATGAACACTATTTTGTTCCAGTTAAGTAGCTGAGGTGACAAAGGAATTTGGGTCACTTTTTAGGCAGGTATTTGCACTAGGAAAATGAGTGGCGCCAGCATCAGCTTTTAATATCCTAATAGATAAAACTCTTAGCAGTCTGGGTTTATTTAAGTGTAGTCTCTCTTTGAGCAGGAGGTTGAACTAGATCAACTCTCAAGGTCCCTTTCAACCTGAATTATTCTATGTTTCTAAGGAGCCATGACAACACTCAGGTGGCTGAAAAATGGATTCCATAGTAATGGATTGTTTGGGCACAACCCAAGCAGAATTCTGTACCTCCTGACTTTCCTTTTCTTCTGACTGGGCTTTTAACTGGTAATTTACATTTTATTTATCCTGTTGTAACCACAACTGTAAAAATTGAAATGAGAAAGGGAGGTAAACAGCTTAGGCCCTCTTGCTGATAATGAAAAATACAGATGCTGTATTACAGTGCTATGAAATGATCTCTCTCCACCAGAATGGTGCATGACAGTAAACCAAACATGATTTTAAAAGCTGCTAACAGGCACAGGCTGCTTAATATTCCTGCACAGTCTACACAAGACAAATGTTTTCCCAATTTGTCTCTTTTTAAACATAATAAAGCAAAAGAGAGAGAAGGAAATATTTATCACACTGGGATAAATGTCTTTCCTTGGACACCACAAAACTCCACTACTAAAGTCTGCTGGCCAAAAGTCAGGCAGGAGAGGATTTAGTCATTGTGATTCAAGCTCACTGAAAATATGCTTTTAGTCATAGATAAATTTATCTCATGCTACTACAGAGAAATCACCTGTGCAGCCAAATTTTGATCAGAGGTTTGTCTTGTCTGAGCAGTCACAGGATTGCAGCACGTGAAGGGCTACTGAACAGTGAGTGCTCATATTTCTATGCTAGGACATGCAGCTGCAAAGCAGATGAAAGACTACCTAGGGAGCACCTAACAAACTCTTTTGCTTATGGCTATGAATAACAATGAGAGCCGGGTTGAAGGGTGGTGTTTAAAAAAAAAAAAAAAGTTATTTTTTACACCTAAACTAAACAATTTTATTTATTTATTTTGTGCATATGGCTACATCCTACTGAGTAATAACTGTAAGATTTATGCCTTTTGCTTGTTTTCTGAAAACACTCAGGACAACTGGTGCAGTGAGACTACATATCTATCACTTTGTAACTGGTGCAAAGAGGATGTGAAATAGGACCTTAATGGCCTGGTAACCTTCAGGTACAGGTGTTTATACGTAGTGTCAGGTATTGAATATTAAGACCCTGAAAGTCACTGTTTAGGGTTAGTCACTGTCCAAGGCTGGCATCATATAATCCTGTAACATTTGTACACAGCAGATCAAATCATTATTTATTAAAAACTTTGATGGATTTTCTCTGGAGCACATTAAGGGCCAAAATTTTTCTACACTTCATATGACTGAGAGAGGAACAGGAAGCCTATTCACAGTTTATAAAAAGGGCAGGCTTAATTTCAGTTTTATTCTTCATGGATGTCTGTACTGTCACCATGTCTCTGGTGAATATTCAGGCCAGGGAGCATATGCTGAAAGGAATATGCTGTCCAACAATGAAGAAATGCTCTAAATTTGGAGTTCTGGAACTAAATTTACACTAACTCCAGTGCTGGAAGTACTCTGCCTGCTTGGACTCTTCAAAGCTTCAGCTGGCTTTCCAGGGCCTTTTCACAGAATCACAGAATCACAGAATATTAGGAGTTGGAAGGGACCTCAAAAGATCATCCAGTCCAACCCCCCTGCCAGAGCAGGATCACCTAAACTAGGTCACACAGGAATGCGTCCAAGTGGGTTTTGAATGTCTCTAGAGAAGGAGACTCCACAACCCCTCTGGGCAGCCTGGTCCAGTGCTCCATCACCCTCACAGTGAAAAAGTTTTACCTCATGTTCAGGTTGAACTTCCTATGCTCCAGCTTACTCCAGTTGCCACTTGTCCTGTCATTGGACATCGCAGAGAAGAGCATGGCTTCTTCCTCCTGACCCTCCCCCTTTACAACTTTATAAAAATTAATGAGGTCACCCCTCAGTCTCCTCTTTTCCAAGCTAAAGAGACCCAGCTCCCTCAGCTGCTCCTCATAAGACAGATGCTCCACTCCCTCAATCATCTTTGTGGCTCTGCGCCACAATCTGTATTAAATTCCTTTTAATACACCATGATAAACTGGCAGACATTAGCCCAGCCTTTTGAGGGGGAAACAGTCACAGGTCATTCTAACATGCTGATTTTGCAATTTTTTTTCCCCAAGTGAAAAGCTGCTATTATCTGCAGGGAGTTAGAGACAATTTTTTTTTGCCATGAAGGCTGTTCCTTCCTCCCACAGAAAAATGGCTGTTTCCTGCTCATCATAAAACTAGATTTCACATAATGAAACACTGTAGAAGTCTAGAGGAAATATTATGAAATGTCTTACTTTTCACAGAAACAAAGCAAGCATCTTTGAGTTTTGAAGGTGGAAGGAACAAGATTTTCTTGACATGTATGTTTTCATGAAGATCTAAGCTTGAGTCAAAAACGTTTTGTTTTGGTGAATAAGGTGCTTAAATACAGCCAAATTTGCATGGAAATATTTTCTTGAACTTTAATTACTATTAGGAAGTACTACAAGAGAAAAAATTATCTATTGATAACTAGATTAACAACTACAATTCTGTCCACAAAAAAAAGAGGCAAATTGCCTTTTCTTGAGGTAGCTGACCCTTTTGGTTGACATATTACAAAAAAGTGGTTTATGTAGCAGGGAGCATGGAGTGGAAGTGGCTGGTATTGCATTTACCTGACATTAACTCCGCAGCCTTTCTTACCAGGCACTTGAGACTGACTCAGCTGCATACGACCTTCAGAACAAGGTTTGTATTCATGCCATAAATCTGCACTGAGGTTTCCTATTCCCTCACATCCTTTCACATTCACTTTGATAAACAAGAGAAGACATACACTTACTAGACATGTGGTTTCAATCTTTCAGGTGCCGTTCCAACAGTTCCTGAAAACTGCTGTTTTCAGACTATAGACAAGATAGCTACCAATCCTTTTACTTCAATCATACCATCTGTCTCCCTGTAGTTATATTTCTAACAGATATTTAGAAAAAAATATTTCTTAAAATTCCTCTTTTTTTTCCAGACAGCAAGATGAAATACTGGTGTTTAACAAACATGTTTACTGGTTGATTACATTGTCCCTGTACGAAAAACGTGATAAGTAAATGAAGAGAAATGTCAGCTTCCATGTTTTACATGCTAGGTGATGCAATATGGTCAGTGATGAGAAGTCTACAAAAAGGGAAGAGAAGAGAAAAATGAAAGTCCTATGCAATAAACAGTCAGGAAAAAGTAGTGAAGACCTTATCAAGGATTCTTTTGTGAGGATCAGGGCTTTAGCATCACTAGAATACATGCTTCCCAGAAATACTGCACTTCTCTTTTTTTGCAGGTCTATAGGAAAAGAACAGAGAACAAAAGAGAACAAAATAGAAATTAACAACTATTACTATGGTTCTTCTCCATACTTCAACTATTCTATGACTCTTTGAAAATATTTAAGTCTGAATTCCAAATATTACAATGTGGAAAATGTATACTTAGAAAGTTAAATACATTATTTTTATAAACTTTAAACTCTGAGCTTACTGATTTCTTCTGCATGTATTAGGAAGAAATTGTATTCCTATTCCTTGGCATATTTTCAGTTGCATCTTTCATTTCTAATAATTTTACACATTAGTTCTTAAATTCTCTTGTACCAGTACACCGCAAATAGTATGCGCTTTTGAAAAATGAAGTCAATTTGCATTGTTTTCATGCATTTCTTGCACTTGTCCCAGTAATGGCAGGTAGATCATGCACTGTATCATTTTCGGAAGGGCTAACCACAAGACTGGTGCACACATATCCTCCAATCCACAGGGGAAAACAGGGGAGCATACAGACAAATAATTTCCCCAGGAAATGGTGAAGTGCAGAGCTTTTTTTCTCTGTGGTATGAAACTAAGTCCTCTTTTACTTCTTTTCTGTCTCAAAATCTGAAGCACAGGGGTAATATTCAAGCATCCTGTACAATAGGATCAGAGTTCCTTTGCATGGCTTCCCCTAGGCATGCACAGCCACATCTTTGAACTGGCCCATGGGTAAATAGCCCACCTGACCTTAACCACTACTGTATAAATAGTCAATGCAGAACAATGCATTACTTAAGATCCACTTCAGTTATCAAAATAATGCTTCGCTAGGACGTGGTTCATGCATAAACTATATTCTGGATCTCTACACATGCTTTAACTCATGCAGAGTACTTCAAACAGCTTGCCTCTTATCTTCTCTTAGCACCTCCAAACAGGAGTTTTACTGTCTCCCAGTCAGCAATCATGCTGATGAAACAAGAACTGCCCATACAAGAGCACTTTTTTTCCAGCAAACATGCAACTGCTGATAAGCAGTGCAGGCGAATAATATGACATGTAAAGGAACATTACAGAATGCACTGTATTATTACCTATTTGGAAGATTTATTTGACCAATACATCAACCCTCGGGGGACTGGAAGTACTGCCACGTGCTTGCAACATCAAAAAAACCCCAAACCCTCTACCATAATGTATGTGCTTCATTAGTGTTGCGGATGTGTCAAAGCAGCAGAAAAATCCAAGTCAGTAAGGGGAAAGCTAAGCTAATTATTTGAAATGATAAATCTAGTTTTTACAGACAGGTTATGGGACTTTACTGTGCTAGGGAGACAGCTCATACCATAAAATCAATACACATGAATTTGATGTAAGTTTGGAGCAAAAGTTCAAGTTCTATTAAAGATGTTCATATACCTACCTTTCTTTATAAGTGTATGTACTACAGATCACACCAGCAAAATGCCTCTGTTGACAGCAAAAGAAGAGAAGAACATAAGGCCAGTAGGTACTGGTGATGTCCTAATTCTTTGTCTTATGCTTTTCTTTGAAGCATTTAAGTTAGCTAATGTGCAGGATGTTCAGCAGAGCAAATTTTCTTGTGACAAAGTGACCAAGTAACGGTGCTTAGAGAGAGACTGTGTGGTGAATTCAATACATGATCTTGTCAGTAGGCAACTATTTTTACTTGCCTAAAGTACAATCTAATAAGGAAAAAATATTTCAAGAACCTTAATTTCTTTTTTGCGTGGAAATTTAGAAAAGTAGACGTTCATAGGTTTAATCAGATTTTGACTAGTATATACCTTTTTGAAAAGTAAACATTCACTCGTCAGTCACTTAAATGCTTTAGAAAATTGTACCCAAAATGTATATATCAACATCACTGTCAAGAATGCCCAGACATTAGGCATAATTCATGTAGTATTCAGTTGCTGTGTTTGCTACAAGTTATGATAAACTGAAAATCTGGGACAATGTCACTTTGTAACTGTCTTTCAAAGTAACACAGACTTTTGGTACATTACATGCATATGGCTTTGTGAAAACTTGATGGAACTATAATATTACAAATAACTGATATTATTTATTTAACAATAGCAGGTATATGTAATTGCAAATGTAATTTCCAAAAGACTGTCATAAATATTTGCTTCCTCGAAAAATTAAATTATACTTTAAACAATACAACAACATGCACATGATATTTTTTTACTTGCTGCTGTAGGGAACTAATTTAAATAAAATATGGACTTTAAGATGTTTGCTTAGGCGTTTGGGGCTTCTTTTTTTTTCCTTTTTAACCAGCTCCTAGTTTCAGAAACTGTTGCTGTTTGTTATAAATACAGGAATAACAAACTCACATCTCCACCAGAGACACAGGCGAGTTTTTAACAGCTGGGGAATAAATTCCAAGTCAAACAGTACCATATTGTTTCCATTTGTCAAATGTTATTTTCATGCACATTAGCAAAATAATTACACTTTGTTTTCATAAGGAAGTATACTTATAACAGGAATTATGACATTACAAGGAAACTAGAGTCACTGCAGCTAAACTTAAGTTCTGTGTTGTCTATTCTTCATTGGAAAAAGCTTGACAAAAAATTTACCAAAAATTGTACTTTAAAAAAAAAATCAGCATGAAGAAATAATAAAGTTATGGAGGGCGAGTCTCATTCTTTCTCCCTTTCTATTTATTGTCTTTGTTCCCAGTGATAGCAGGTGCAGGAAAGGAAACTATATGAGAAGAAGGTGGTCCTGTACAGGGTTCACAAATGATCTGGGAGAAAAAAGTTCAACTTCTCTCTCTTGTTACTAATTCATATAAGACACGGACCTAGTCATGCAGGATCCAAGGTAATGCAGCTCCAGCTGACCCTGGTGTTTGGTCCATGGATTTGAGCTTGGCATGAACTTGAGTTCATGGCTGCAAAGATCTCTCAATATGTCACTATACTCCTTTGAAGATCTGGACGTGAACCACTCTGAGTGAGATTTGCAAATGTATTTTATCCCTTACATATTACTAATCCAATGAAAGGCACTTACATGGGACATGAACACATAGTGCCGGTCTGCAAATTAGAAACATAATACTTCTGTGAAATATCAGCAATGTGAGTCATCCAATAGCTCATATTTTTTTTCAAGCTAATACAAAGACAGATGAAGAAAAAATTTCATTACTGAGATTCCAGTTATTTCTGTGTTGTTTTAGTCAGTCTGTATATTCAAGAGTTATGTAGCCTTTGCAGGTGCCACACTGCAGCCTGCAGTGGGTGTGTGACCTATGCAACACCAGTAGGGCCCCATTAAAAAACACTAAGACCCCACTAAGACACTAAGACATTGTGGAGACCCTAGTGTGGGTTTACATTCTGATGTCAGCTGAGTGAGAAAATGTGCTTAAAGAAAATAAATAAATACTGATTTTCCCTAAAATAACTTGATTGGTCTGAATTTTTAACCATTTTCAAGAGTACATTTCTTGTGGTGATGACAACAGTTGTTCTGAACTGAAATGCAGAAGTCGAGGACCAGCACTTAGTCTTGTCATTGCCTGTTACACTAAAACTGGTGTTAATGACTGGGAGAACACAAAAAGAAATTGATTTTAATGCCAATCACAACAACATTCATTTAACAGTGAAAATTTCAGCAACCATCCTATACTGACTTTATACTTATTGCTGTTACTGGTAGTGCATCGTCCATTCTCTAGGCACTTAAAAAGAAAAAAAAAAGATCAAAAAAGGGCCCTTCCAATTAAAGTCACTGTTTTTTATCACACTTATTGTATGTCATCCAAAAAGCTGCTGGGTAGGTTAAGAAGATCTTCAGATAATCTCAAGCATCACTGGTTTAAATTGCCTTAAATTATCCTAGGCTTTAGCTTTTCCTACATTACCATGAATGATGATGTGTGTCAAGTGCATTCAGACTCACAGTTTTTTGCCAGTCTCCTCTAGATAAATTCAGGTGAGGTGTGAGGATGTCAAACACACCTAGAATAGCATGCTCTGCCTGTGTTATTGTTTTTTTTAAACTTCACTAAGCTATTTTACTGTTCAGAAAATTACCTCTTGTTAGAAATTGAACCCAGAATGTCTTTGCTGTAATGATGTCAGCTTATTTTCTTTATGTCAAGTTCTAAACCACGAGAAATTTTAGGATCTCCAAAGGGAGTCTGAGGCTGACCTTGCTCTCTCAAAAATGGTTAGAATTTACCATGGCAAGAATGAGGTAGGGGGTGGGAATCTGCTTTAATTACAGATTCTACCCATACTCCATATGAGGGGTATAAAAAATCCCTCATAAGGTTCCTGGTCCTGCAAACAGTTGTGTACCTGTTCAGCCTTTAAATTAACCTTCTAGTTAAGCATGTGTATAATTCTCTTAGGGTTGAGTACAGTTGTATCTGTATATTTGGTTGTGGGATGATGTAGATGAACTTTAAGAACTCAGAGAGAGCTTTCTTCCCTGCAGGTGAATCTATGTGCACAAGTCTTACGGTCCCTGTAACATGTGAGCACACCACGGCTCTCTTCAATATGCAGGGTTCTCCTGTTGATGCACGCTAGACTCAGTCACAAAAATTCTGTGTTAATCTTCAGGGTAGCATGCTACTGTTGTGAATTCCTGTGAGTTGGACCCATTTACCTCTGTCTCAAATGAAATAGTATAGTTGAAATGCCTCTGTGGCACAAAGAAAATGAAAGGAGTAGGGTTTATGAAGAGAAAACCATAGAAAGATTTTAGTGAGAAAATCTGGACAGATGGATAAGGGTTTTGGATTTTTTTCAGGGGGAGGAGAGATGAGGAAAGGAGGAATTACTACTGTTTTTTGACAAGCCCTGCCTTATGATCAGAGAATTAAACCTTGAGTTCTAGGTCTGCAGTCTCTCTTTATAGCAGCACGAGGACTCAAATTTTTCACAGCACCCTAAATCTGGTGGAGACTTTGTAGGGGCAACTTTTAATGAGCACTTGCTAATACAAGTAGCTTGCACTTATGTTTTGGGAGCACAACCTTAAACAGCCCAGATTTTCCACAGTTCCTTAAAACAACAGAAAATAGGTTTGGTGCTTGCTTTCTGTGCATGCTGATCCAAGATTCTGCCATTCTCCTCCTGTTTCATGTTGCTTATTCCTGAGGAACACCATACATGATGCCTCCCATTTTCAGAGAGTTTACTTGCCTTTCTTCCTGGATTCCACCTTCCTACAGGTCTGTTCTCCTGGATTGCTGCCTCACAAGTTTGTGAAATGCATCATTACCTCATAACCTGAAAAAGTATTTTTTTCCACCAAAAGAGTAAATCAACCAAGTCAACTCAAATCTTACCATATGGTTTAACCAACTTAAGGACTGGAAATTATAATGAACATAAAATAACCCTGTTTTTAAAAAACTCTCTGAATACTCTTTCTGTTCATTCTCTAAAGTGGGAACAAGGTACTGAATACTCTGTTCTTTGTAAATGGATGTTTAACTTTAAGCACTTCATCAATCTCATCGAGTTAAATGAGGCTACTCAGCCACTTAGTTACGCACTTAAATTTAAGAAAGTGCTTTCCTAGTACACTGCTAGTACAGTGACAGGATTCTCAGCTGCTTGCAAACACAACAGGTCAAAACACTTTACCTTTTTTATTTTTTTTCTTCACAGTATTTCTTTAGAAAGGAAAAGTGCAGAAATTTCAAAGATCAAGTATCTTGATTAGAAGTTGAAATGTTTTGATGGGAAAAAGCTTTTATAATACTTTATGGTAAATGTACTTTGGTTACTTGCTGCTTCTGTCTTCTATACTGCTTAGACTGTTTCTGCATCAGGAATTATGATGAAGATGAAAAGCAATGCATGATAAGAGAGGTTTCTCCTTAAGAAACTTGGCCTGTACACTCTGATGGAGGCATAAGTTAGGTAAATAGTACCTACTGTCAGTGTCTATCACAGCCTTTCCAAATGAAAATATTTTACCTTTGGAACATAGAGTCATACATTCCCAAGAGCTTTATGAGTAAATAGGTTAGTTTTGTGAAGAGGAAGAGTGTGCTGACTGGTCATGCTTGCAAAATGATGTACAAGACATGTACGACACAAGACATAGTAATCTATTGGTTTTTATCGTGGCATTTTGCACAGGGTTAAGTGACCTCATTTTAAAATATTGCAGAATCATTGCAACGAAAGCCGTCAGAGCTGTCATCAATTTCAAAATGCACACACTAAAGCATCATTTTTTCTGGACAGGTTTGTTTAGACAATCGTAAATAAACTGAGGCAGTCTCCTAAAATCCTTTATTTAACTGATAGTGACTAGCTGTGGCTGCAGCCACCCATCATATAATAAAGGGTTTATGTTATTTCTGCAGCTTGAATACGTACTTGGAGAGGAAGAAAAACTTTTGCCTTCTCAGATGCTTCATAGGCCAGTGACCTTTATAAATGACAGCAAATCTCTGCTGAATGAAGGATGAGGGGAGAGAGGAAAACATTAAGATATTTTGTCCTACTTTTTTGTGGCATGTTGAAAACAATCACAATGTCTATTTGTCATGTTCCAGCTTTGTCTCCCTTTCGCAGTAGTGTCTGACAGGCTGAATGAAGAAAGTGTAAGTGAAGATGAATTGGCAAAGGTATCACTTCTGGTCTGTCTAATTCTGAGGCAGATGAAAAATATATATAATATCAGGATGTTAAAGCGAAGGAAACATTAAGATCAAGAGACTGCAGGGATAAAATAGAAATCCTTTGGGCAGTTTAGGGAACCAATGAATAATCCAAATGTGTTTCTGATAGTTTAAGATCTTCAGATACTTTGAGCTATTTGTAGCATTAAAATAACAGGCAGTTTATGCTGGAAAGGGGTAAGCAAGGTGAACAAACACAGAAATAATAATACTAAGAGCAGAAGAAAATATGAGGAAAATTTCCCTAATATTGATGGTCATTCACACTGCAGAATTCTTTCCTGGGGAGCCCATGCTTCTGTTTTGACTCATTTAAAACCTGAGTGGGGAAAAACTCAAGAGCACATCACACAGAAAAATCCTGCCTCAGCAGTGGGATTGATGGGATGAATTACACCTCTTTTCCACGCACGAACTGTATAACTGAAAATCTAAAAATTGCCTGGAGGTGCTGGAATGTGTGGCAAGGTCTATGGGATGCTGTCCTGGGCCAGTCCACATACTGCCAGGAGGTCAGCATTCAGCTGCCTGCCTGGGGAAGCAGCCTGGTGAATGTTGCTCACCAGCTTCCCTTTTCTCATCGCTGTCTAAAGCAAAATTTCAAGATCTCATAATGGGGCTTAGCAAGAATCAGGGACTAGGGGTCATGTCCTGGCAATATTCTCTCTTTCAAAGAGGGGAAAAAAGATTTTAAGACTTCAGTCTTGTGCAAGAAAACTACTGAATGTGTTACAGTTGTCACAATGTACAATCACTGAGCTACTCATCCTGCTTCCTTTGTGCAGTCCAGTGGCAAGAAAGATACTCAGCCAGACTTGTACTTGCACACAAAAGCTTGCTCTGTAGATTCAGGCTGAAGATATATCATTCCATAAAGAATAATACAATGATTTAAACTCTCCAGGCGATATACTGTAGGCAGATCATGAGCAAGCCAAGATAAAAAGTTCATAAAGTTGCTCCATACCCTGAAAAACCTTTTTTATGGAAAAGAACTTGATTATCTTCCCTTGGATGCTGATGAAAATTTCACAAGTAGCTTCTCTCTAAAAGTGATTGATCCTTAGCTGACAAATCAAATAAAGGAAATTAAAATTCTGATTTTATTCAAAGATTTTCTATACTGTCTTTTTGCCATTCAGTTCAGTGGAACTATTCTTGATTAACAACACTTGCAAACTGTATCTAAATCTTTATCTTCTATTCTTCGGCTTAACATGAGCCAGCACTGTGCCCATGTGGCCAGAAAAGCCAATGGCATCTTAGCCTGTATTAAAAACAGTGTGACCAGCAGGTCCAGGGAGGTGATTATCCTCCCGTACTTGGCACTGGTGAGGCCGCACCTCGAGTACTGTGTTCAGTTTTGGGCCCCTCACTATAAGAAGGATGTTGAGATTCTGGAGCGTGTTCAGAGAAGAGCCACAAGGATGGTGAGGGGTCTGGAGAACAAGCCTTATGAGGAGCGGCTAAGGGAACTGGGGTTGTTTAGCCTGGAGAAGAGAAGGCTGAGGGGAGACCTCATCACCACCTACAACTACCTAAAGGGAGGTTGTAGAGAGGTGGGTGCTGGTCTTTTCTCCCAGGTGATGGAGGATAGAACAAGGGGAAACGGCACCAAGCTGTGCCAAGGGAGGTTCAGGTTAGAAATAAGGAGGAAGTTCTTTACTGAGAGGGTTGTCAGAGGCTGGAACAGGCTGCCCAGGGAGGTGGTGGAGTCACCATCCCTGGATGTATTTAAAGAGCGGGTAGATGAGGTACTTAAGGATATGGTTTAGGGGGTATACAGGAACGGTTGAACATGATGATCTCGGAGGTCTTTTCCAACTGAGCGATTCTGTGTGTGATTCTATTTCTGAAAAGATTAATATCATATCTGAAAATAAATCTAGAGAATTAGAGCTACTTGAAATTTTCCAGTAATGATTTTTGCTCCAAAATGTTCCATTACAGGAAAAAAAAATAATCCTGGTATTGTTGCTTCTTTATTTTTACTGTTTGTGTTAATGGTTTTCCTAATGCTTATTGAAAATATTATGCACATTTTTTTTTCTTTGCTGACCTGATTTTAGCTAGCAGAAACATCTGTATATCCACAGGGATATTTCCAATGCAGCGTTTTGGAAGAAAAGAATGCAGACACTTGTATTTTGTACACAAATCTGCCAAAACCCCAAAATAGATCTGTTTCAGATAGCTTCAAATGTAAATTACATCAGTAGTTTAAAATGTGCCATAAAACCTCATTTTCTCTTTCAGCCACCTGTACAGACTAATTGATCTTACCTCATTTCTGCCTTTTTTAAGAACTGAATTTCTGCCAGTCACAGTTATTTTGAACTTACTGTCTGTTCCTGAGGAGCAGTCACAAAATGAATTTAGAAAACAGAGGAATGACAATGTCTCATTGAAATTACACTCCCACAAAACTGATATGAGACAGACAATGTTGGAGACACAGACAGGAATTCTCTTTGGGATGTAGATTGAGAGACATGGCCTGATACTACAGGGCAATGTCTGTGACAGTCACTTCATACCTTAATGCACTCTCTACAATGATTTCTTCAGGCCCTATAATACTGGTGTATGATGGCACTCAATACTCTGAGGCACATGTTTTATTGAAAAGAGTCTGATTATCTTCTCATGGATGCTGATTAAAGTTTTGCCAGTGACTTAGAATAAAAAATCCTAAGTTAACAAATCATACAAAAGCATTAAAATTTTGACATTCTTTCTAACAACTTTATATGTACTGGCATGTCTCCAGTGAGTTCAAGGAAGTATTCCTGATTAATAGCCCAAGCAAATTATCATGGGTGGTAAGTATAATATGAAATTCAGCACTCTGATAGCTACCCTAGTGGGAACAAAATTTCAATAATGTACTATAGTTATGCTTATTAGGCAAATCATCTGTTACAAATTCAATAGAAATATTCTAGTGCAATCCGTTTATATGATTTCAGGAACCACCAGCACACTGGATGAAAGATAGCCACTGAGCTTCATTTTTCGCACTTTTCCTCCACAGACACTGATAGTTCATCCATCCTGAGATGACATCCTAGCCTGTGGAGGCAGAAGGATGTTCCAGCGATTAGATCACTGCCAGCTCAGAACATGACAGACCCACCTTCAACCTCACACTCATGACTTTCTGGTGGCAGGTCACTTATTCTTACTGTTCACTCTGCTGGGTTATTCCAGGCATCTTTGTCTCCCTCTGCAGAACTGTGTGAGGCACCTGTCCTTGGCCCACTTCTCTTCCCCTTCTGCCCCATTTCCATGGACACTCTCACCCATGAGTAAATTTGACCTGCTGTCTCTGCACTGGTGATTCCTGCACCCTGCCTTCTCCTCCAGACCAGGCTTTTGTCCAGGGCAAAATCTCAGCTTGCCTCTGTAGCTGTTTCACCAGCAATCTCAATGGTAAAAAGATAATTTATTTCTTTTTTTTTATTTTTTTTTTTTTCTGCAAGGCCCTTATCAACACCACCATCATCATGGTAACCACTGTTCAGGCTGGTATCAGATACTATCCTCAACATGGACCACTCCTTGGATTCACACTTTTAGAGAACAATAAGCTCTCACAAATTTTCCCTGAAAAGATACTTCCTTTCATATTAATGTAAGCAACTCAAATTTCTCATCTCAGCATCCTTTGTTTGAGGCCTCAGCTGCTGCAGGTTACTTTTCTCTAGCTTTGACAAATGCATGTTTGCCTGGAGGATGTGCATGCAGAATGCAGCTGCAGACATTATTTCCTTATGCTGTGACACTGTCTGTCCTCACTGCTGTGACAGACACTTGGCTCTTCTCTGCTGTAAAAAGCATTCACTGCATCTCATCTGTAAAGATTACTCAGGCCTGTTCCCATTGCTCTGTCTCTCAAACATCATTTTGTATTGAAATAAAGCTCCCAGTATGGGCTCAGTCAGCTGAGCCACAGCCACAGTTCAGGCAGGAGAATTTCTGTTTTCTGCAGTACAGCAGTGCTTTGTTAAGACCCCAAAAATGGGTCATTCAGATCTCTCCATTGTCACTTGTCTTCTCCTTTAACTCTAAGCCCTCTGGGAGCAGAAAACTTTATTTTGATGCCATTCACTTTGTGGGGCGATAAGATCCATGACTGGGTACTCCAGTATTACCAGTAATGATCATTCTGTGGAAAAGAATAGAGAACTTGCTATGTAGGCACAGCAATATTCTTTCTTAATAGCCTGACTTAAAAGAGCAGTTGAAGATCACTGTCCAATAACTTTCTTCTTAGCACATGACAACTATTACATTTTAAAAAATAAGAGAAAATTGAAAATCTACTTTTTCATCCATCTTACATTCTCCCACACATAAGACAGGTAAAAAATGTTTTACTTAGAGGTAGATGTCACTTCTGAAAGCTTTTAGTCACTAATTACACAGCTACTTTGTTTTGTAGCATGCTTAATGTCAATTCTTCAACAAATTCTGGTTTTCAAAAAACAGGTTTTAGATTCAATTTTTTATGAGATTAAGTTTCCAGTCTTTTCTAGGATTTCTGGGTTATAGTATTTTGCACAGCATCATAACTCTATTAATGTTAAAAAAAATTGTCATTTCTAAGTGGTTTGTTTTAAGAAGCTTAAAATTTTTTAACAAATTCAAATTTGATACACTAGGTTGCGCTTAAAAAATAAATAACCACATCGCATCAGGCTGGAAAATTCTCCATAAGAGAAAAAGCATCCAAAGAATTTGGGTCTACCTCTCGATTGTGGTACTGAGCTGATACCTGGGTTGACCTGCAAACTAGATTTTGTTGGTTTTGACATGTAATTTAGATGTGAATTAATCACATTTAATATTCAGTGCTGATGACAGGTGCTTCATCCAGAGGGCTATGTATGCCAGCCTATATCTGCAGTAAATGAAGAGAAAGACTCCACCAGAATGCAGTTCAATTTGAGGTGTAGTCATTGCCTTTCTGTCTCCAATGAATGTAGGGCCTAGAGCTGTAGGAGTGAAGCTAGTCTTAAATTTTGTGTGCCTCTCTTCTCAACTGTTTAATGGGGTTAATATCTACTTACAGTCTGTTTTCTATTTAGATTGCCGGTTATTTAAGGCTAGAATCATTTTAACTATGCGTGTGCCATACCTACAGTAATAGGACTCACCTTGCAGGTAGTGTCTAAATGCTAGTACATATTAACAAAAATTAATAATGTCTTAAAAAGAAATAATTTTACGATAACTTAAAAGTGGTGTTTAATTTTTAGAGTAATTTCCTTGAGCTTTGTGCATTCATTCCCCTGTTATTTCTCCCACAATTTCTTTGCCTGTAAATAAAACGGAGAGCCTCATTGCATTCCCTTTTGGAAAATATGGGCTGTGTGTTGTAGGTGGTGGAGCTGACTTGAACCTCAGCTTCAGCATTTGGCCTTCAGTCTTCTCTCTACCAAAAGACCCTTTAGACAGATTCTGCCAAACACATACAGTAGACTTCTGTGGAGATTGTAATTTTAAGATGAGGTTATTTTTCATCCTTTTGGAAATGCCAGAATGAATGAATGAAAGCAAAACCCTCTTTTTCTCATCCAGAAATGAATTCTCCTTAGTGCAGGAAGTCCATGCTGGTCTGAGGTGTTTTTTGAATCTTCCTGTCCTCTTTGGAGCAGGTCTGAATTAAGCATATAGCTTTTGTAAAA
>NW_010160469.1:84124-87660 GCF_000695765.1 Mesitornis unicolor | reverse complement strand
AGGAAAAAATGCTAGGAATTATTACTAAGCTACAGGTGTAACTCTGTTCTGACCGCTCATTTTGTTCAAAGGAAAAAGTGAGGATAATTGGGATACATGAGTTTACGATGGAGAATTGCTTTAATCTCGTCTCGTGATTATCCAGTTTTGATCATGGTGAAATATACAGGATATTGTACTTCAGCATGAGTAGGAAAGGAGATGAAACTAGAGGCCAGAGTGGGTCAGAAAAAGACTTTTTCCTGTTGGATATGGAACTTATATAACTTGCAAGTGCATGGTGAGATTTTTCCCCTCTTAAAACAAGTCATTCTCCAAGATAGGATTTTAGACAAGATAGGCCAATAATGTGATTCAAATTGGGTAATTCTTCTGGAAGTGAAATCTGTAAATATCAAAAAGAATATGAATATTCACTGAGGAATGTAACAAAACTATAAAAAAATAGTTTATAAATATAATTTCTTTTTCACACTCTTTTCTGCTGCAGACCAGCAAAAGCTTTGTCTAATATTTTGTATGTTATTAAAATTCCATATAGATCCCTGTAATGGAGAGACAGGAACCTTTTTCTTGTCCTCAAAATGGACTTTTCAAACTTCTCTAGTGGGTCTTGCATTAGTGCATATCTTTACATGACCTAATAATAACACAGAGGGAAACAATAACAAATTCATATCTTATATGAGGTGATATTGCCTCTATTCACAGTCCACAAGATGTAATTTCTTCATTGTGCTCTAAAGGGCTCTGCATCGAAGCCGTTCTTGAATGCTACAACACTTAGTTTGCTGTTCTTGTGTTGTAGTTTCCAAGTTTTTTTGGTGGTCAGGTGAAACTGCAGGATCAGACTGTTCTGCTGTGCTACCTTTATCACTATAAAGCTGTTCTCTAAAGGTACTTAACAATCTGAAATATTGATTTAAGCTTTCTGATTAGCAACCTGATATAAAACACAGAGACTATAAATCTTGTGTAATATTTGAACAGAGAGATAAATACTGAAGCTTCCAGATAACAGTACGTGCCTTTCTGTAGGTAATGCTTTTGCAGCAGAGTAAACTTTGCACACTTAAGAACATATTTCCAAAACATTTGCTGTAAAAATAAATATATTATGTTTCAATTTTATTTCTGGGATAAAATTATGAAAATTAATTTATTGGTCTGAGATATCAAGACAAAATCTGCTCATCTGCTCAGAAGCAGCCCTCTGAGCCGATATATGTAGTTTTGGTATAAATGATTGCTATTAAACAGTCAAAATGTAACAATACATATAAAATGTGGAGATATCCACAATGCTTTCATTAACAGTTTGAGAATACAAAGCAACTGCAGCAGTTCAGATGATGAGAGACATATATGACTACATCTGAATTTTGACTTTTTTTAGTGGAAGACACTGAAAGTTTAAAATATTCTCTGTGTTTTCTACAGGTTAATTGAAAAAAACCAACTCAAAATTCCAAGAACTACTAGGGGAATTTCTAAGGCTATTAATTTCTATTTGATGTTTAGTGAGGCAATTCCACCATTCTAGATTGTATGAAGCCTAACATCATACATTGCTTCAGCAGAATTACACATAATTTATACCACAGAAACATCAGAATTTTGCTGAGAACCTGTCTGTATCAACCTACTTCTTAGGGCACCTTTTGCAGGAATGTAGAACTTAACACTCCTGGACTAAGCTCAGCCCAATATCAAAGGCATCACATTACAAAATTACTTGAATAACTGTACAGAGCATCTTTAAAAGTCTTCCCCTCCTGCTTCAGCTCATGATGCCAAGTAATCCTAATGGGAAATTCCTTGTCTAAATTTATCCATGTCCAGATTGTTGACAGCTGCTCTTTCACAAATATTATCTTTTAGCTTAAATGATTTTTTCCCCTTTTCCCTTTGTATGGAAAGGTCTGTCTGAATTTTATTCTATCCCCCTTCAGAGCGGAAAGCTGTGAAATGATGGTTCCAAAAAACAGAAAGAACTCTTTGTCATATGAATTATGAGGTAGTACAGATAATACAAATTAATACAATTAGTAGATACTGTGGGAGATGAAGACAAATGTTCTTCTACCTTGTGCATGATCCAAAAAAGAAACCCCAAAACAAAACCAAAACCAAAACAAACTTTAAAGCCCCATCACCAGTTTAATTGCAGTTTCAGAATTATAACTAGTGTTAGTGATGTGCAGGAGGAGAGAGATCACAGCTGGATTGTTTTTTGATGTTAGGCTGAGCTCGATGTTTTGACAGCTGGGAAATCAAGTTATGACTTACAAACTGAGTAAATTTGATGTGCAAATCGTGGAAAGAGAATAAACATAGATAACAGAAATGTCATTTTCCTGAGTCATTTTTTATGGCCATGTCCACATTTGAATGCAAAGTAAAGGTTCAGTCCAATTATTAACCCAGGAACAAGATGCTGCTGGTATATTAATTGACCTAATAAAGTATTCTACCTTAGGCAGCCCTTGTCTACATCCGTTACATTACAGAGCAGCCAGTCGGTCAGAAGAGTTATAATTCACACACACAAAAGCTGTGTTAAAGTAATGGATGTGATGTGTCAGCCTATATAAACCACCAAAATGGAACCAAGAAATCTACTCCTAAATCAATAGTACTTTGAAATGTAAGTGGCAAGATTTAAGCATCCCATTCTTAATTAATTTTGGTTTACCTGCATCACAATAATGAGTGTTGCACAAGCAAATGATGCTTCCTCAATTGCTTCGGTATGCTAATTAAAGCCCCATAACTTCCCTTTTCAAGGATTTTTTCTACTTAGTGAGCTCTTTTTTAGTATTAGATTAAATGTTACTTTCACAAAACCTATGACAGAAGTTTCTCAGGACAGTTCACTAGAGAAATACTTGATATGGTCTGATGAATTTTTAGGGTCACTGAATATTAAGAAAAACTCTAAATCAATTATATTAAGGCTCCCTGAAAATCTTAAACCCTTCAGATAAAGTTCATCGATAAGTAGAAGGTGGCATGCTTGCCTTTTTATTAAACCGAGTTTGAAGGACTCTTATTTGATCTGTCTGCTGATGTCCCTGAAAGGTAAAGTCTTGCTTTGGTATCTGCATAGAAAGACAACAAAACCTATGTCTTTACCTGTCATTACACTACAGAGAGGTAAAACTTGCAGTCTTGGAGAGGGTCAAATGTAAAGATGCCTGTAATGTTTCAAGTGCAGTCAAGAATCCCAAGGCAAACCAGCCAAAACGAACATGGAAAGCTCTAGCCTAGAGGAGTAGCTAGAGTGAAATGATGAGCTTTCCCTCTTCAACATGGAAAATAGTGATGTTTTCCCCTAAATTCACATGGTTGTTTGATTGTGATCCTACAGCCAAGCCTAATAAATATAAGATAGAGCTCTATCCCTTTCCAGTCTTTCACAGACATGAGGATGCTCTGGTGGAAAAGAGCATGACACCTGACTGAATTAAAATTGAAATTACTTAAAGCTTCCAAGGCTTTATTCTGCAACTTAATCCTTAGTAACTGAATCTCGA
>NW_010160469.1:71134-84093 GCF_000695765.1 Mesitornis unicolor | reverse complement strand
AAAGAGTGTCTGGCTTCCCTGCAGGAAGTAGTAAAAGAAGTGGTTTTCTTATTTGAAATCATATACAGGTTTGGCTTTCTGATTTGAAGTTTCACAAATATCTCTGTGAATTAACTGAACTGACAAGAGATTCTCATGGGAAAACCTGTCATCCTCAAATGTATTGCTAAAATGCAATATCTGGGTTAGATTTTTTCTTAGAACATAATAAAACACATGATTTTAGACTAAAGGTACATTCTTCTTCAGATTCTTGACTACTATGGTTACTGCAAATATTTTAGTCTAACCACAATTTTTCAGCACCTCACTGTGTTGGACTCTGAAGATATAAACATCTAACCTTTTTTTAATGGAGCAGAATAACTAGCCTGTGCAGGATGTATTGTTTCTCTGTTCCACAATTGGACTTTTAAATCTTGTTCTGATTGGGTGTTAATGCTTATGAACTAAAGATTCATCCGTTCTTATTTACACCTGCTCCCTCATCTCATGACAAAAAGCTTAATGTTTTATTATGATCTTTTCCTTCTCATCTTAGAAATATAATAACCTCCAGTCTCTTGCTTCTGAAATGGTTATAAATTTCCTGACTTTTAGTCCACATTGCCAGAGACATTCATTAAATCTAGATGTTAAGCATCAAGTGAGGCTGAACAGCTCTGAGAGCTGATATCTAAGTTGGAGCTCAATTCATATTTTATGTTGAAGTAAAATGTTTCTCGTAGAAATCTCCCAGGTCTTTGTCACTCTGCCTCTTTTGAGGTTTTTACAAGGTCATCTCACTCAGAAAAGCTTCTGATATGCAAATATAGCTACCCATATTTCAGTGCAACCCTAACACAAAGGCCAAATTATTAGAAGTTAAGGTCTGTTTTTGTTCTGAAGCCAAGGAAAGGAAAAATTCTTAGCTTAGATCTAGCAGAGTTAGTGATGGCAAGGCAAAGTGCAACCTTATGGAGAAATTGCAGGTGGGTCACAGGGTGAAAATGGGTTACATCTCTATCTTTTCACATTATATTTTCATAGGGAAAGGTGGAAAAGATGGCTGGAGAAGATGAACACCACACATATTACACTGTACCCTTCTCTGTTTTGCACCAGTACCATGCAGATTTCTAATGAATTATTTATGCTGGTGTAAGAGCAGAGTCAAGCCCTCTGCAATAGCATCCATGGGCAATAATTTGCAAGCTGCACACAAAGGCCTGCATAATTTTTTTTACAAATTCTTGTCTGACTTCCATTTCCTCTTACCTCATTAAATAACTGAACCCAGGAATCTGTCCTTCAGTCCAGAAAATGAGTGAATCTGAAGGACACATGAGCACTTTAGGTTGGGTTGACACCAGCAGGTATGAAAATACAACTTGAGCCAAACTGCTATTGAAACCAGATGTAAAACCTCCCTGTAAAAAGCGTTTCCTTTATACTTAAGAGTTCACTTTCTACAACTCCACCTGACTGCTGCAGATTTACTCTCAGAAGAACAAGGCCATTTAAATTTTCTGTTCCCAGAAAAGATGACTGGAATATTGGAAGTTGTTTTGGGAGAGGAGGTGCCAAAATGTCCAGCGAGTTACCAGCTTGGTCATTCTTATTATGGTTACCACCGGAGTGTAACTGTTCCAATAGAATGATCGTGATAATTTTATATTATGGCATATACGAATAGAAAACAAACAACAATGCAGGGATTCAATTTTTGAAGGAATAATCACTTAGCCTAAATTTACTGTAGCTCCCCAGAACTGAAAAGACTTGTTCAGCTAGTAAATTATCTGTCCTTCTGAATCTTGTGGTTTCAAACCAGGCACCTTGATTAAATGAAATAATTTTAAAAACATGAATTGCTTTTGTATAATTTGAACAGTTTCTAGAAAATCATCTCCAATGAGAAACAGTGTTTCCTATGTGTTAAATAATAGCTTTTAAGGGTTTTAACAATTTTTTAAAGATAATTAAGAAACTAATACACCAAGCAAATGCATTTGGAATTTCTCTGTGTTTTCTTTCTTTGCAAGTTTGTAAAATGGCACTTACCTTTTAATCCAAAAATCTAACACATATTCTAATTCCCTTTAGGATCTGATATAAAATTTTGATAAATCTTTTTTAATTAAAAAACATAAATACTTATTTCCTAAGGCAAAAAAATAATTATATCAAAACTTGCCCATCAACATTTTTGTACTTTTATTTTGCCTTCTTTTCTGGGCTGGACTTATGCTTACAAAATATATAGACGAAAAAGTGTGATTCATGATCATATTGTCTACCTAGTGAGGTACATCGCTTTTAAAAAAAGAATTCCATCTTCAACAGGTGGTTAAACTACTGCTTCTTCCACCTACTGACTCTGAGTTTTTATAAGCAACACAAAAGAGATGTGAAGTACATCGTGAAGTGAGTGCCACTACACAGGGAACCTGCTGGAATGCAAGCAAGGCTGACTTTCTCATGGCTGCTGCCCTCCCAGGAACATTGGGACAAGGGAATGAGGCACTAAATGACTGAGAGTTGAGCTGAACTCATTGTGACTCTGGTATACTGAGTCAGTCATTCCTACATTTAAAAGCCCTGAATGCTCTTGAAATTTCATCAGGAGAAAAGCCTGAGAAATGGGAGGAAAGGAAGAGCAATCAGATTCCTAACAGGTTGTCACACTCCCTGTGTCTGGGAAGAGGTCCCGCTCTCTGAATTAGGCTACCTGCCTCATTCTGAGCTCTCCTGGTCATTTTCTTTAATATCTGAATTATGTTACCCCCAGAGGCCTCAGCTGTGTTCTCTGTATAAACAAAACGAGTCCACCCTAGATCTGTGTGACCGTGTTTCTGTTTGGATTTTGTGGACAAGTTCTGATGTTTGCCTTTCCAGTGAAGCTTATTAAAGGAAAATTTTTCACAAGATGTTTGACAGAATTATAGCACTTTGCCATTGCTGCTTTTCTGCCATCATATATCATACTGTATAGCTCCAAACTTCACAGAGGAAAATAGACAGCATTTATTTAGCCACCCTGTAAGACAATTCTGCTTCCAGAGACAGCTTCGCCAATCAACAATGGTTGTTTCTGTCCTCACCCTTTCCTTCCCTTAGCAGTTCTTCTACCGTTTACCTTCCCTGTTTATCCATCTCTGTCCCCTCCCCTTTCCACCTCCAGTTCTCATTAGATCTTCTGTGAACCACTTTGAGTCACTGCTGTAACAGAACATGTTCAGCTCTTTTCTCTTTTTTCTTTTCTTTTCTTTTCTTTTCTTTTCTTTTCTTTTCTTTTCTTTTCTTTTCTTTTCTTTTCTTTTCTTTTCTTTTCTTTTCTTTTCTTTTCAGTTAGTGAATTAAAGAGCCTGTCAAAGAGGATTAAATGAGCACCAGGAGAGCTAGGAGCATGGAGAACAAGTCAGAGTAGGAATGGGGTAAAGGACATCACCTTTTGGCAGTGGTTAGCTGCCAAATTCTCATGATTTTTATTATTTTTTAAATTCTGATCAAGTCTTTAAACATTTTACTAAATTCTTGAAAATGTTGTAACTTACCAAAAAGTCAGAGGCTAGCAAGAATATGCTAATCAAGAAAACCAGCGCAAATGTTCACTTAGGGAAGCTCACACATACATTGGAAAGGAAAAGGGAATCTAATCCTAGAAACAAGACAGGAGAATTTATCTTCATTTTTTTCAGTCTAGCCCTAAAATAAAAACAAAAGCATGGAGAAATAATGATATTTCAGTGTCATATTTCGTAGAAAACCTTAAGTGAGATTTATTCTTCGAGGATGAGGAAAGGAAACAGGACATGTAGCTCAAGAAAGGACAAGTGGAAGAGATTAGGGATATTCTCTGTTGCAGCAAAAGACTAAGGAGCTTGGAGTGATTATTCTGAAGAAACTCAAAGATATTTCAATTATAAAAAATGAGCAATTTGAGCCAACTCTCTTTGCTAATCTAATCTAGAGACAGGAAAGCTTGGTTGCTTTAAAAGAGTTAAAGTCCAACTTTCTTTCTTACTGTGTTTTCGTAACTCATGTTTCAGAGAGAGTAATTGATCTAAGTGTACTCTGCAGTTGTCTGCTGCTGAGTATACATTTGGGCGATCTTAACAGGTGCAGTGTTTCTTTCACCGTGCTGAAGATGTGGCACCTGAAGGCGCTTGGCCACAGGAAGGAGACTTCCTAGGTAGGTGTAAATTGGTATTTCTTGGAGAAGGAACAGGCAGTGGAGAGACAGTTGATGTATGACTTCAAGAGCCATAATATATGCAGGAACCTTTGAAAGTCTATAAAGATAATGTTTCCACCTCTGGTCATAGTTCTTTACACCTGGGATCATAACCTTTTAACTTTAGGTTACAACTTGCTAAAAAGTAGGGTCTCTGGGATTCAGAAAATGTCATTTTTAATTTTTATTTTATTTTAATCCAGACTGAATTGAAACCAAGTATGTGTTACTTTGGTTTCTATCATAAGCTTTCTAGACTCTGTGGCTGTTCAGTGAAATTACCATTGTCTGTCATTTGAGAACAACATGGGCTTCATTACGCACTTCTACAGAATTTCCGTGGTCCACAGCTTTGTGAGTGACTCCTGAACTCCCACAGTTAGACCTGGGATCCAATGAGATTGTGAAATGAAAAATTTCAAGACTATACACCATTATTTCCAATGATTTTGTATTCTTGAGTAGTTTCAAAACCAGTTCTACCTTGGGTGTTCAAGCATAGGAGAACAAGTTTGAGAGCAGCCCTGAGAAGAAGGACTTGGGGTTGGTGTTTGAGGAGAATCTCAACATGAGCCAGCCAAGCCTCATGGAGGGAGGGGGTTGGAACTAGATGATCTTTAAGGTCCCTTCCAACCCAAACCATTCTATGATTCTGTGATTGTAAGATCAAAGGAAGGACCCTTTGGAACAAAGGCACTCTGTGCTAGGCAGGAACAGCTCCATTTTTTATGGCTCTGAGCTGTTTCCCAAATGCCCTGAATAATTCCATTTAATGTTGACCTCTCCTATTGCTGCCCATCTGGAAGAATAGTCAAGCATTTATTGGACTGAAAGACCTGCAGAAATCAATCTAATTGTCACTTGTAAAATTTCCAGTATTTAAGTATAAGTTGAAAGTAACTTCTGGAGTACTGGAGAGTATATATAACGTACTTCATCTCAGTCTTGCATTGAATATGACATATATCAAGGGGAATAATTTTTTTGATATATAATCTAGCACATTCAAATTACCTTCTGGTGGGGTTTGGGAGTTTTTCATTTTCTTAGGAACTGGTTTTTAACATAGACTAGACTGAGGGAGTGAACAGAAGGGACAATATCAACAAATTCTTCTTTCTTTTATTTTCAAATGTTTAAGTTTACTCAGAAACAGACACTCTTGGTCTGACATTGACAGAAGTGAAATATTAATTAATGCACTTAACTATTTACTCTCAAACATATGTCTAATTAAAGTCAGTAGAGCCCTACTCAAACCAAATCTGTCAGTACCTAAGCTAAGTTATATGTTCCTCTCTTCAAAATCCATGTAAGAAGTCAGGACCTGGCAATCCTGAAAATTAAGCTGAATTACTTGCTTTCTTCATTTATTAGGACCTCAGAGTTGCTACTGGAATGCCTATTATTACTGTCACAATAGTAGTCCATATGCACAAGTGTTGACCGAGCTTTAAGTCCTGTCAGCCTGATTCTGACCTATCATACTAGCTTACAGCTAAGGAACAAGGGGTTTCCTAGCCAGTAGCACACAAGGGTATGACATGGCTGACTTTCACATCTGGACACTCTACTGATTCTCACATTGCAAAGATTGTTTACAGTGTCTTTAGTGTTGCTTGCTGTGCTTGGGACAAGTCTGCCTTTCTTCTGACCAGCTATCTTTTCCATTCTCAATGAAAAGAGATATATCCAGCAAACCTAAGTCCTATATTTATATATTTGCTATATTTGCTATATCCAGCAAATTTGCTATATTTGCAATATCCAGCAAACCTAAGTCCTATATTCAGCAAACCTAAATCTTAAAAAATTAATTAAATTACAAGTGAGATTTTTCTTTAGGCAATTTTCCCAAAACTATCTTAGTCCTAGAGTCATAATAAGCAAATTTACTGTGCCATATATTGCTGCTAGCTTAATTCAGAATGAACTGTATTTCAGTATTGGCAGCAGTGGTAAATTTGCTACAGTCTACTGAAGCCTTCTATTTCTCTCTGTGTAACTAATAGCTTTCTTAGGACTAAATTTTTGTTGAGATAGCAGATAGGGCTTCATTTTTACATTCAACCTCTTCAGTTTCTAGATTATTTTATATTAAACATAATTCTGAATGCATGCTAAATTCTGATATACCTGAACCTCAGGAATCTGAGTCCAAACTTAGATCTGATTATATATCATATAATATCACTCATTAGAGTGAATTCATCTGGCTGATGAAATAGCGAGGCTAAAATAAGGGAGAATAACCAATAAGAAATACACACGATGCTGCACTAGTCATGAGGAAAGAAGGATTAACAGGAGCAGACACCACCATGAATTTCCACCAAAGACGGCAAAAGAACATTACTACTTGATCAGATCTTGCAGGACTATGTTTCTAAAAGTCCTAGTTAGATTAAGTTCCTTGTTGTGTGCAGAGGTAATGTACCCACAAGAACAGCAAGGATATTCATCCACAGTGGAGAACAGACCATTTTTCTTTAGTACCTGATGGAGGTTGGGCTTTAGGCTTTGACAAGAATCCCACAGGAGGAAAAGGAATCAAACAAGTACAATCTTACCCTACCAGCTGCTCTAATCAAGCCTTTGTCTCTCAGTGGTGACACTTGGTTTCACCTGGGAATGCTTTTATTATCTTCAATGGTTGTCATTCTCTGTACACAATTCCTATCAGGTGGTCCCTCTGCTGGGGTCTGAATGCTGGTAGTGCCCAACAATGGCTTCAAGGCCAGGAAATAAAAGGCCCAAAAACAGTAAACTGCACAGAAGTCTGTTTATGTTCTCCAAAATTATGGAAGCCTTAGACATTTCTGCTGGGATCTGGATACTAATTCCTAGGAATCTAGGGGACATTTGTATGCCTGCTTCAACTCAATTTCTCTCTGGATAGCTAAGAATGGAGATTAATTTTTCTCTAGATGTTTTGAACCTTAACTTTAAAGACATAAATGACCCCTCTGGTACACAAAGCAGGTAGAAACCATGCTCTGTTCTCCTTCATTTTCCTCCCACACTTCTGCTCTTCTTGTCTCCATTTTCTCTTCAGCCTCATTTATTTTTTTCCATACTATTAAGCTGTAAGTAGTTGATAGAATGACAATGATATAAGGCTGCTTGTTGCTGTATCCTCCATCCTCTACATGGGTGGATGGGTCCCTGTAATTGCAGCTAGTTTTAATCAATTGCTCTCAAATAGATACTTGTTGTCCTTTTTTTCCCAGGTATTTTGAATTTTAAAAGTATCTATTACCTACTTAAAATTAATACAAGTTTTGAATGCACACAGGTTCATGTAACTTTTCATTTTTAATTTGAATCTCTTCTCCCTGGAGGAGTCTGGAATACTTCACTAATTTATCAGCATTGACTAAGGAAAAAAAAGCCAACCAAAAACCAACCAACAAATGTCCTTATATGTCATTGATTGTCCTCCAGGGAAAACTGCTAAGAGTTTACACTTGAAAACCAGTATCTCTCATTAAGTTAAGTTGTTCTGAATTGTAAGAAATGTTCCATCATTTAGTAAAGGTCTAATTCAATGCTCATTGAATGCTAAATAAATAATCTCATTTACTTCAATAGACGCTAAAACAGACTGCTCTTGTAAATCATTTGGATTCACATGGTGGCATTCTTCAAATCCAGAAAAGGATTGAATATCAGTAACCACAGAAGCAGGATGAGGATGAGTTCTGCTGCCCAAAGGAAGGAGTAACAATTGTCAGCATTGTGCAGAAGTGACCTGTGACTATTTGTAAGGATAACTCAGGTAACTGCAATAGAGAGTAACAAACTTCCAGACAATTGACGTATAGAAAGGTCAGCAAACATGATAGTAAAGGTGGAGTTTGAATTTTCTTATATTTTATGGAAAAAAAATCCTTGTTCCATGACTGGTAAGTTAGTTTCTCTCTGCATGTGCTAGTTTGCTGCAGTTGGTAGTTTGCTGGTCAGTCACATATTGTGTGCTATAAGTGGTGCAGAAGTCTGCCAGTTAAATGTGTGAGGAAGACCTCTACAATTTTCAGTGGCGAAACCAATTAAGGAAATAAGTCTAATGAAGGCAAAAACTCACAAGCCAACCAATCAATGACTGAAGAATAAGAGTTGAGAATTAGGAAGGATTTCTCCATTTTCTTTAGAAGTGAAAAATAAGAAAAAGATTATTGAAACAGTAGCTGTGGTGACCAAAATAGTGGAGCAGACAGTAAAGATACTGTAACTGGATACAGACATCCTAAAGTAGGTGATCGCCTTCAGGGATGATGTAGTAGAAGCTACTCTTTTGTGAAGCATTATATAGAAGGATTGACAGAAATGAAGTTTTAGGTCTAGACCTGGAGGCAAGGGTGAATTGTGTGATTTAAAGACAAAATACAGGAGAAGAGATGTGACTTATGGACAATTCAAGAAGTACAGAAATTTGCTGAACCAGAGAGCTTAAAGTATCGATCACTGACTGATCTGTAAAAGCATACACTTGTAGAACAAGATGTCTAACAGTGGAAAACCAGCATTCTGTTCTGTAGGAAGGGTTGGTGGAAATAAATGTATAACAGCCAAGAGAGAAAACAGAGAGTCACTTCAACAAAACTGCAGGTTAAAACAGACCTGCCACCAGAAGAGCTCCAGCAAAAAGCCATGATATCATCTATGGACCAGAAACTGAAAAGGAACAAGAGGTGAAATCTTGTGATTATCCTGCATCTTAGGATAACTGGATAGTGCTTTGAACGACTTTTGGTACTTCCTCTGCACCATATAACTTCAATTTTGCATCTCTGAGAAACCATAACTGGACTCTATAAGTAAGCTGACAAGGAAGTTGACTGTAACTGGTCATTAAGAGTCAGATGAAAAGGCTCACTGTGCACGCACATCCTTTTACATCAATTTCTACTGTCATGTACATGAGAGAGATTCTTTCATAGTGTGGCAGATGAACTTACCTTCCCGCCCCTGCACAGGTCTGGCAGCTCTTCTGCAGGAGGAATTTATCACTTACATCTCAGTTTTTATAATTCTCTTCTTGCTACTGTGCTCTCGTAAATGAAACTGGGCTAAAAGTACTGGTAGATAACGGAAAAGAAATGTGGTGTCAACCTTCAAAAAGAGAAAGATCGTAGTAATTACTGTCAAGAAAGTCTAGCTTCAATCCCTTTAAAATACTGGAATGAATAACAGTTTCTAACCATTTGGAAGATAGCAGAGGCATTAGGAATAAGCATAGCTTACAAAAAGAAACTCTTGCTGTAACTTTTTGATGGAATTACCAAACAAGAAGACTATGACAGATGCAAGGCATGACTTTTTCTGCATATATTAATTTCATGAGAAATGGTATTTTTACAATTAAATCTTAAAATGAAGTGCAGTACCTCTGACTATAGAGACGAAACAACAGATAAACGCCTATAGTGTGAGACTGGTGTTAGGCACCTGATACTTATCACCTTTGCTAAGAAGCAGGTTTTCAGTTTCCAAGACTGACTTTATGTCTGATAACACTCTAGTCAGTTTGAGTGTGAGAACTTTGGGGTAGGCTTTTGTTTAACTTGCCCAAAATGAATGTCTGAGATCCTTCTTTTCTACTTGCAGTGCCAGGAAGTGTTTGCTACCATTGCCTGTTTCCCCGCATATCAGCCAGTTCTTCCTAGAAAGCGCATCATTCTCATCCAGGGGGACATAGTATACCAATCAGACAAACAGAAAGAATATACCATATTGTTAGATAGTGCATGCCTTTGCAGTGTCCTTCACAGGACAAACAACATGGAAATGTGCATTTTCAGATGGTGTTAATTTGGAAGTGGTAGCAATACAGATGATCACAGGTAACTGGGGAAAGAAAGATGCTTAGAGGCAAAGGGGTAAAAAAAATCATGCTTCTGCATGAGGTTCAAACAATGCCACCTAATAATTCAGCTGGAGAGGCATGACAGCTATTGAGAAGAGTTATATGGAGGGACTTGAGGGTTTAGAAACAGAATAAATTAAATTAAGGAAGGGCAAAATTTATATCGAATATCAGGGGAGTCTTCCTACTAGTGAGTCTTAGAAGATACTGTAAAGGAAAGGCCTAAACTCACCACTTTTTAAGGTAAAAGTAGATCACAATGTTCTTTAGAGAGTATTAGCAGGTAGCGAGATTAGGTTGCATCTCCCCAGTTTATGAACTGCGATGCCCAAAAGGATTATTTCAAAGAATCTCAAGTTCATAACAAGCTTCCCTTTCTCTGTGGTGTGATGGAATGTGTTCCAGCACTTTTTTTTGTAACACAGTTGAGATATCCTTGGAGAAGACATTGATAGGTCTCTTTTACCTGTATGATTAATTACTTACAATTTGTGGTACAGCAGCATTTTGCAGTTCTGTTGCACATTAGATCTCATTGAACTAAGTGTTGTCAAGCGATATGATAAAAGTTAATTCTTTATCCCAGATGTCTAATAATCTAAATGTAATAGATAATCCAATTAATAGGTTTTATGAATGGTTTGGTATAGAAGGGAGGATGGAGTAGGTAACACCACCATGGTGACAAAGTAACATAAGTTAACTTTCAAATTGACGATTTTGTTTGTGCTATGAGTTCTTAAAAAAATCCTGTGCCTACTTCCCCTGTTGAAATATTTTTAGAAATGTACCTCTCACTGAAGTGAGAGCTAGCATGTGACTAAAAGAAGTCAGATGTATTTCATGTAAAGAATATGTACAAGAAACTGTATCTGCGAGCTCTATCAAAAAATGTTTGGACATCCTCATGCCATGAGTGGTGAATACACAAATATGGGTTCCATAACCAACCTTCTGCCTTAGCTGTCTCAATGCACATAAAGAGTGTGACTGTGTTCCCCTCTGTACCCCAGAATGCCTGATAAACTTTCATTTCTGTATGAATATAGATATATTTGAGGACAGGGTGATGCTGCGCAGTCCACAAGTGCAAGGCTGGGGCTCTATGACTCACCTTGAATTTAAATCCATGACTACTGAAAGAGGTTTTCCTTCTTTGTAATTTTGTAGCTGCTACATTCTTACAAGATATTTTCAGTTTCAAAATAAGAAAAAAGGGTGTTTTTTCACAACTTTCCTACTCATGCTCATGCTTATACATACTCTGATACAAATGCTGTGGAGTCACCATAATTCCAGGGGATTTCCAAAGAATTATTCTAATTTAACACTGCTGGTAATTCAGGTCAGGTCTGGTTCCATGCATGAACATTTATTTTTAAAGATACTGAAGAAATAAATTACCCCACTTTTTCTGTCTTTCAGCACTATGTTCTGCACCTCCTTTTAACTGCAAAGATAGTGTATTTATATAAGGTTCCTCTCCCAACACTCATTAATAATGTAACCTACAGCACAAAGGGCTGTCAGTGGTGTTCTTTTTCCTCACTCCAAGACGAAAAATAAACTCTCTGTTTCTGAATGCAAAAGGCAACGCATGCTGAAAGATGTGATAATATAACATGAAGGTATTCCTTCAGGTTATTTTGCTTGATGCAGTTTGACACCATCTTGTAAGTGATATTATCTTTGTTCTTATTCTCAGTATTCACTGGCAACAATGAAGAATATTTTTCAAGCTTGACAGAAAGGGACACAAGGTCAGAACTTCTCTTGCACTTTCCAGGACAATGCCATTTTATGATATTTCCTCCAGATGGACTACCAAAAAGCACCAGACTTAGCACAGTGATCACAAAACACCGTTTATTCATTATTCTTTTCAAAATCAAGCAAAGTCAATCGCAATTCCTTACTTTGAGTCAGTCGGTTGCATTCTGAACTTCAGATAGGTTCCTTATTTGCTTACTGTTATTAATATAGTGATTCGTGGTCTGAAACAAACTGGCCATATACTGAAGTTTCAGGAGCCTAGGGATAGCTAACTGTGAATGGCAACTGGAGAGATACAGCTAGTGGTTTGGCTGTTCAGATGAATGTCAATGGGAGAAAAAAGCCCTAAGGATGCACAGCTACATATATTCCTGTCTGGATATTTCTTCCACTTTAAAGCATAGATAAAGCTTGAAACTTCAGCTGCAAGGTTTCAGTCTGTCTTATTGTGAAGCAATTCATACAGCCTACAGTCTTTTAACTGCATTGCTTTTAACCTGGGTAACTGAAATATGGGAAAAACAAAGTTAACGGTGAGTCAGTTAAAAATGTGGTCCTGTACAGACCTACAAGAACAAAAGTATGATGTTCCTATTGACATCAGTCACAAATTTCCATTCTACTCTATGTAATTAAAAGAAGATAAATGCAGTGACTGCTATAGGCAAGTGGGGCTTGCCAGGGAATAGTAAGAGCAGCCTGCTCTGCAAGGCAAATGGGTAACCAAGAATCACAACGAAGTAGACAGATGCAATGTTCTCATTAGCAACAGGCACAGCACTCAAGGAAGAAGTGCAAAGCAGATGTGGTGACGAGGGGCACATGCAGCCAGCAGACCAGTGATGGCCAAGCAAGTCTGTAGTCATAAGGGAGGTCTGAGGTGGAGCCAGAAGTGAAGACAGTAAGGCAAGGCCAGGATTAGCAAGTTCCAAGGCCAGGCACAGCATATCTTCAGTATAGCTTGAGCAAGTGTCTGAGCTTAAATGAAGTTCCCAAACCACAGCATAGCAGATATATGAGCAGACACTGCAGATGAGGGTTTCTCTCAGCTCTTTTTCACAGCTTAGCTGTTGTCACAGCAGTCTGGCCCAAGGTCATATAGCT
>NW_010160469.1:47705-71103 GCF_000695765.1 Mesitornis unicolor | reverse complement strand
GGGAAAGAGGTTGCAGAGAAGCATTACATAGAAATAAGGTCGCAGACTGATAGGGGCACATGAGAGATAGATGATGCACTCAGGAGATTGCCATATTGTTTATAGCATGTACAATTTATTTTTAGCATGTGATTTTTAGACAGTCTGATTAATAAGGGAAGGAACATCAAAGCTAATTTCTTTGTTACGGGGACATAAGCTGGAAAATACTATATGAAGCATGTTTGTGAAGTCCCTTGACTTGTGCACCTTCTGTATGTATACATGTCCATCTAGTGTTTCACGTCAAAGTCCCTCTCATAACTCCTCCAGGACCTCCTATGGAAGTCCTCGCTGCACTTCTCCCCTCACTTTTTCCTTTACGTCATCTTCATCTATCCCCATCCACCAAGTTGCAAGCCGACCTTGTCAACAGGATGCTAGGAACTGTTTGACTGCTTTCCACTCTGAGTCCCTCTCCTGACACAAGGAAGAGGGCACCACTAGACAGCACCTACTTGTTCCCTCAATGTCTTCAAAGAACAGGAGACACTGTTAGGGTACCTACTTGCTGTTGTGCTCAGCGTCTCTCACTAGCTTTCTGGGTTCTTTTATTACTTTTTACCCCTTGATTCTCACCTCCTCCTTTTATGCTGTTCATTGGAGTCCATAATCACTCTATTTCTACCTCTCACTGAAGTCTCAGGTGAGATTTCAAAGTATTTTAAGGGTCAGAGAATTCAGCAAAAAGAGTAGTAATAAGGCATGTTGCCTAGAAGAAAAGCACACAGGCTTGGTCACTTTCTGCAGTCCATGTCCTTCTCTTAGCCCAAATACCCAGAATGTTGTATTTGGTTTACTGTTGGTTACAACTTCACCTGCTCCATTTAGGGTCTACTCATGGATGGATCAGCTATGTGCGAGTCTGTCTCATCTGCTTTTGCAGCTCCTGATGCTGTCTCCTTCCACAGTCTCCTCTGGCAACATGTTCTATTAGCTGACATGGCAAAGCGTTCTTCATCTGCTTAAATCTGGGCTCCTGAGTGCCAACTCACTTTAGTATGTGGGATTTGATGAACAGTTCTGCTTTACTTTCTCTACCACCTTCACGATTTGGTAAACCTCTAACATATGCTCCCTCAGACTTCTGCTGTCTTAAGTAGAGAGTCACAGCCTCTTTAGTTTATTCATGTAAGCTAGCTGCCCCATCCCATTCATCATTTTAGTTGCCCATTTCTGTACACTGTCTAGCTCCATTACATCCTACAAACACAGTAACAAGAGCAATACACAGTACTCAAGGTCTGGGTGGGTACTTTTCCAGAAAATGTCCAATAATTCATTTGGCCTTTTTGTCTGCTGCTGCACATAGAGGTAACAATTTCAGAAGATGGAAAATGATGACTCCAAAATCTGTTTCCTAAGCAATATTTGTCATTTCCAAGTTCAGCACCATGTAGGCATGGTTTAGATTATTGCTTCTTGTAGACATGACTTTGCATTTAGCTACATTGAATCTCATCTGCCATCGTTTTGTTCTTTCATCCATATCATTGCCATTGCCATTGTATTCAGCTAGCCAAGGGAAGTTCACATCATCCACAAACTGAGAGATTTCAGTGTATACTCCTTTTGTCAGGTCATTGGTGCATAATGATAGAGGCATAGCATAATTTTTGTCCCAGAAATGGTCCTTCTGGATCCTTACTCCTGACTTTCTTCCTTCCTGGAAAGTGACCATTTAGCCTGATCTTTTGCTTCCTAACATTTAATCAGCTATCATTTCATAAAGGAACCTCATCTCTAGTTCCATTGGAACCTTATCTCTTTAGTAACCTCTAGCATGAAAACTTGCCATAGGCTTTTTTAAAATCTCAATGCATGATCTGGTGGATCACTTTAATCCACATGCTGCTGACAACTCCACAAATATTAACACATCTGTTACCCTGGACTCCTCTTCCTGGAAGCCCTCCTGCCTTTTTTTCCCAAAAAACCTTGCTCACTTATGGAATCAGGGAATTCACTCCTCATTACAGACTCTACCATCTAACCAGGAATGGTCAGCCCAGCCAGCCTGCAGTTTCCAGGATACCCTTTAAAAATTTTGCAACATACAGGAGTTATGCTGGCAATCAGCCAGGCCACCATCAGAGAGGGTGTCTGAAGTGGTAGATTGAGTACTTTGGTCAGCAGTTCTACAATTTCACATTTGAGTTCCCTCAGAGCTCCCAGGTGAATGCCATCTAGTCTGGATGACTTATAAACACAGCTTCTCTGCTTGGTCTGATGCTTCCTGTATATTTACTTCAAATTCATGTAGCTCAGCTGACCTATCTACTACAAAGAATGTGTAGACATATTTATGTCATGATTTACACTGAAATCACAAAACCCAGAAGTTTTCTTCAGGCTTCACTGAAGAGTCTTTCAGTGTCATGCTATTAAAAGACAGTGGCATTTTAAATGTAAAAATATAAATGAGCCATAGCATGGATAAACCTTTAACTGATATCTTTGCAGAACTTAGTATGGGGTTTCCATGCTAGCTGGACTCTAGAGGGCTCTGAAAGCTAAGGAAGACCTGTACTACTATAATGCTGTTGATACCAGAAAATATCAGGTAACTCCACTGGCACAGATGAGATCAGAAACTGGCCCTAGGGTATAGTTCAAAATTATCTTGTCTGGCAAAGAAAGAAAGAGCTGGCATTAGTAAGATACCCAGATTTTTGCTATCTAAAATGATGGCCTTAATGAAAGTTAGCTAATATGTCTGTAAGGTTGCAAAGAATCTCAAAGAAAAGAGTCTCTAGTGAGAAAATGACAAATATTGATTATGACATGGTAACAAAACCATGAGGCAGATGCTCAGATAATCAAAATCACAGTGACTGCTACAAAGACTAAAATAGAGATTTATCAGAATTTGACATCTAGTGCTATACGTGTTAATCGGACTTTCTGAAATGATTAAACATATTTTCCACAGAAAATTTTCATGAGAGGTTGTTTTATGTTCTATTTCCTCTGAAATTTAACAAAACAGTGATTTCCACCACTGTCAGACCCTCATTCAACTACAAGTATTGAAACCTGGAAATAAGACCCAACACCCATTTTGATGCAGATCTGAGAACATATAACCATCTCTCTTACATAATCCATTCACATATCATGTGAAAATCTTTCAGCAAAGATTTGCTCTCAAAAGGGTATGAGAGCTAAGGGAAGGAATAGGTCTGACATTTTGCAATTAATTATTTCACAGGTGGCTTCTTGTTTGGTCGCTTCAGTTATTGTTTAGAAATAATAATAATAATAAAAATATCCAGTTAAATCTGCAATCCAGTTAAATCACACCCAGAGCTCCACAGGGGAATAGGTCTGAATTACTGCTTACATGACAGCTTGCCTCAAAACCTGAAGCTACTACCATCATAAATAAAGACAAAATGTCAATAGCTATTTGGAGTTCTAATACTATGTGAGCTTTTAATGTCATTTCAAACTTAGGAGCTTCAGGACTAGTATAGTCCTCCTCTGAGAGATGGACAGGAGTGGGAAAAAATAAACTGGATGTTGCCTTTTCTGTGGGGCTTGCGGCAACTCTAACCCAAAGTGTATGGTGACAAGCTACAAGAGCTTAGTCCTTAGCTATAACAAATCGATGCAAATCTAACACTATCATCAATCTAATATAATTATGCTGGTTTAGTTTAGCAGAGGACCTAATTATAAAATTATGCATAATAAAAATGGACTTGAGAGGCTCATTAAATATCCACAGTTAGGGTTTTTGTATAAACTTCAACTTTTCTTGCTCAAATCTGAAGCACGAGTTAAACTGGTATGTCTAAATGACAGTTCACTGCAAGATGCATACTCCAGAGGACATAAAAAAACTCCAACCCTGCTAGTTTCTTTTTGTGTACAGAAGGTCCATGATTAAGGTACCTTCAGTGGTTTTGGTGCATCCAGCATCAGGTTAATATTTTTTCAATTTAAATCTTTAAAAGTCATTCATTGCTATTTTTTGTGGGGAAAAGAGTGTTCAGTTGCTGGGGCTGAAAGCCTGTCACTGTGATTTTTCCTAAAAATCATGGCTTTTCAGAGTTACTCTCCTGAAAGGAGCAAACTTTTAAGGCATGTTATTTCACAAAAGTGACATTGATGCTTTTCAAAATCTATTTTTAAGATCTGTAACTCAAGAGAAGTTCCTCTAATTTACCTACAGTTTTGACAAAATAAAGTTTCTGTGCAAAGATTTACATGTAAAATGTCAAGTATCTGGAATCTAATATCAAGGATTGTGGAAAAGGAAAGACAAATGCAGATATATTATGTTACTACAAAAGATAGTGTTAAACAAATGAAGCTCACTGTAGAGAATGGGCTTTAAATACATTTTTCCAAGTGTTTAGGGACAGTTAGGTTTTAAAAGGTTGACCTTCTCTTTGGAGTAGCTGTCAAATATAACAGTGGCCATTCACGGATCACATTCACTTTTGTGAATCCAAGACAGAACCCTGTCTTGGATTCCCAGTCACTTCTATCGGTTAACATGACCACCAGGCTCAAAGATAGCATCATGGGTAGACAGCATAGGAAGCTCAGCTGCCTATAGCACAATCAGATTAGTTTCTAGATGTTGATAATAAATATTTCAGAGGGTTTGGCCTAATGGCTTCCAGTCTGTCGATCTACCTCATGAGTAGCCCCAACTGTTAAAACCACTATATAATAAGATGCAACAGAAGGAGACAAAACTCTTCCTGAATGAGTATTTCTGCTCAGTTTGTATTACTGTCTTTTTAGTCTCTTTTTACCAGACTGACAAAGCCCAGGCTGTAAACTGTTGAAATTACAGCAGATAGTGTATGAACAAGTTCACAGCTTTAATGCTTTATGATATGATAGGCTTGAAAAGGTCTCCAGAGTACTAGTAGAAACATCTGTCCCACACACCCATGTTGTTCAGCGTTCATGTACCATAGAACTTATGTCTCTTGCAGTCAAACATCTGCTAGAAAATGTCCTTCATTTTTCCTTATGTGCAGAATATCAAGGCTCTAACACTTAACTGGAATATATTTATGGCTTCTCATGACAGAGTAGGCTGACTCATATTGTCCAAACACACATGTCATTTTTTTCTCTCCTCCCTCAAAATCTAATGTTTCAGTGAAGCATAAGCCATACCAAGACATTTCAAAAACTGACATTCTTAGGGACACTTCCTTAAAAATTATGAGGAATAACTCCAACTCCTAATGAAGAAAAGGGAAAAAAAGGAGGTCAAGCAAAACATGGTTAGATATAGTCTTCCCATAGCTTTACAAAAACATAACAGTCTTCCATTAGCTGTGCTTAAAATAAAATGAAACCAAGTTCCCTCTTTCCTTAAAAACATACAAGCACAATATATGATTTAAACTGAATTTGTGGAGCCATTGATATTTTGAATGATTTCTACTACTCTTGCACAAAGCTGGCAGGAATGTGACATGTGGAGCATTTCTACTTCATCTGCAGCAGTCTTCTTTTGACTGAAAATACATTAAGAGATATTGAGGGCCAAACTTCTTAATTTACTGGAATGACAAGGAATATGAGACTGGGCAAAATATTAAAGGGTAAAAATCTTGCAGGACATTTGCTGAAATACTGTAAGAAGTATAAAGCTTTATTCTACAATCAAATGAAAATAATAGCTCCTTTTCCTTGTTCCTCTGATTTACTTCATTATCACTGTTCATGGATTTCCATTAGGTTCTTACTGACTATCACACATGAACTTGAGAGGAAAATCGATCTAATTGAGGTACCAAGCAGAAAACAATATGACCCTTAAAAAGTGGCCCTTTCTTTCTGTGCTAGATGTTAGAGAAAAGGATTTGACCATCATTTACTCCCGTAACAACAGATGATCCTTCCTGCCAATTCTATTGTGATAGTTCTGAGGAGATTTATATTAGAAATATGGACAGAGGAAACAATATTTCAATAAATATTCATTTATTCACATTTGAACCTCAATTTTGAATAAAGAGTGTGTTCATGACTGTTCATATTCATTGTCTCTGAATACTCATGTATTAAATATTTGCTAGTTGCAATATTCTTTAAAAGTTAATTTTAAACTCAAATGTTGGTGAAAAATTATTATATTTCATATTCAAAGTTCAAAAGAAGGCTCCAGTGAGTTGGTAACACTTACATATGTGTTTTCACATATGAACACCTGAGTAGTCCTATTGTTGTCAATGAGATTACTCATGCACTTCAAGTTAAGTGTTTCTAGATCTGGAATCTTCTTTTGAAACTTTTTTATAATTGCTTTAAAAATGATATAGGTAGGGAAACAGATGAAGTTCAACAAATGTATTATCTATTGTGAATTATTCATTCAAGCAGAGTTTTATTAGTGACAAATGGACATAATTGAAGGCGTGACTGAGGGCTGATAATAAAGAAAGATAATAAATATAAATAATTTTTAATTTAATAATTTATTTATATAATAAATAAAGATAATAAGGAATATCAAAGAAGTGGCATTTCCAAAATATAACTTACTTCTCTGTTACCACTAGAAAAAGTAAATGTTCCCATAGAGGACTTATACAGGGCATTATCTCATGTTGAAAAGTGGAGAAATTAGAAATTCCTATGTTATGACCTAACACACGAGAGTGTCTCTCCTAACTGCTGACTTCAGTGTATGGTATCAGACAACTCACTTTATTACTTATGCTTTGGTTTCCTCAATCATGTAGTTGAGATAACTGAAGGGCATTATGAACACGAAATCTGAATGTTCCTAATTCACCTGTAGGTGGTTGGTGATGGTTAACACAGTGTATAATCTGGTTTGACATGCGTCCTTCCAAGGATGCCCAACTTTTCCCTCATCAAGAGAAATTATAATGACAACTATCAATATTAGAAATTTGTATAGCAGTTCTGCTCAAAGTTCAAGGTTGTATGCGAATATACAGTAAGTGAGAAAGTACAGGCCTAAAGGTATTAGTCTAAGTCCATAAAACACAGGTCAGAGAAAAGACTGCTCATCCCCATTTTATTTATTTAGCATTTAATCTTGTATGTTTAACTCAGGCTTTAGTTCAAGCCTTCTGGTACCTGTTCAGAAAACTTTTTACTCAAGTTCAGAAGCATTCTCTGTCTTGGCTAAATTAAGTCAAAGTTGAAATTGTTTAAGACGGCATAGTCTTCCCTGTTGCTTCCTCCTGAAATAAACTAATTCCATCTAGGTAAAGGTGTTAGCGTGCCTCAGGACACAGGCAAGACCAGGGTCTCACAGGCATGTGCAGACGACATGCTTACCTAAGCACATCTCTTTAAGAGAATGTATTCAGACAGGAGCTGGGCGATCCAGTCAGCTATGGTTAAAAGATATATCCACACAGCTACTAATTAAACCCATGCCATCCAGTGAATGTTCAACATAGAAGCACATCCCAGCATGGTCAAATCTGCCTGGAGCTAAATCTGAAAGGATGAATATATGAGTTTAGTTTCAGATAGTCTGGTTTTGTATCTGTGCAAAATATATTCAAAATGCTATTTATTTTTGTATATTGGTTTGGGTTAGTGTTAGTTCAAATGTGTCTACATAGCTGTGTTCCAGGTCCTGGTACAAAATCAATGTTTACTGAAGCCTAATATTGTAATCAGATAATTGTGCTCTTCTAAATTTAGAATTTTCTTCCTGCAATTCATAAATAGTCTTTTTTTATAACCTCAATATCTGTAGGAGAAGATCTAAAAGTTACATTAGATGTACAGATTGTATTTTCAGATGCAAATCCACAACTAAACAAAATCTTTTCAAGAACAAGATTTTAGCCTTTCATTACAGCTTTCATAAAATGAGTGGAAGAAGAAGGAATAAATTTCTAACAGAGGGCAAGTGAAAGGCAGTAGAGATGTGAAAGAGAATAAGGAATATCAAAGAAGTGCCATATTAAATAGACTTTCACTGACCAATCCAAAAATCACTTCTGCCCTAATAGGAAATACAAGCTTAAAGTCAGAATGTCCCTTAAAAAAGAGGAATATCTTAGTTCTAGCCAGATGTTATTCTTCTGATTCAATTTTACTTCCATCAGATCTTATTTAACCTCTGTCTCAGTGGACTGCACTGCATAGAAAAAGATGTAAAAAGATATAATTTAACATTATTTTGCACTGTTCCAGCTTCTTAATAACAATGAACCCACAGAACGTATGATCCTACAACAGCTGTTATTTTAAAATTAACCAATCATGGAAAATAATTCACTATGTGCAAAATTCTTTTCCATATACATGCCCTATTGTAACATATATAACTAAAATAATTCATATACAAATTATATTTTAACTCTCAATAAAATAAGATATTTTCCTGCCAATGGCTTTTTTTCCCCAAAAATGAAAATATGGAGTAGTTTTCAGTTAGTTCAACACCAAAACAAGAGGAGAAACAAATATATTTGAACAATGTTCTTATTCAGTTTGAATCAATATAAGGCAGATGAGTAGTATCAGTCAGATGAGTAGTATCAGTTTATACCAGTTTAGTCCCTATCCCATGATATTGTGAAAGTCAGGCTGTATTGACATTCTTCCTTGATGGTTCTCACAAGCTTCAACAATGGTGACTATTGTGGGCCACCAGAAGTTCTGAGATGCTTCACTTGTTTTTCATGGATTTTGATGTCTTGCTGCAAAGACACCATATACACCTGAAGATGTCTGTGCAAAAGTAAAGGCCTTTCAGTGAAAAAGTTTCTCATTTATGTTTACAAGTAAAATGTTCAATATTTTTGTTATTGCTAAATTTTACATTATACTTTAGGTAGATGGCTTTCAGAATCTTTCCTTGTTTCATATTTCAAACATTGATTCCATTTCCCTTTGTGTAAATGCCTTCTAATTCTCCACCAAATGTATGAAAACAAAGGCTTCAGGTTAGCAGATCGGAGCAAAGAGAATTGTGTAAGAGCTCTAGTCATATGGAACACAAAATGAAAATATCTTTCTTGATTTTGATTAATTTCAGGAAGATTCTTTTGTAAAAGAACACTAAACATTCCAGCTTTAGCTCTTCTCCTCCAGCAGTAGAACTTTAGCAGGTTTAGACAAGCCTTGGAAATAATTCCTGCAACTCCTCAATGATTAGTGTCTTGCTGAGCATTTTTTAACACTTCTGGGATAGCAGACCTGAAAAGTGCACTGTCTACTGATGAAATGCCATGGGTGATTGATATGAACACAAAATAGAAAAAGTTGCTTGATAGTTCTTCGTTTCATTGAAAGAATTAATTGGGAGCAAAAGCATCATACAGGGGAAAGAAGGTGGAAAATCAGACATGGTCAGAGAAAGAGGTGATTTTATCCTCTGAAAGAAAAGTGCGAAATAAGTTATAATCAAAGAGGATGCTTAAGATTTTCAGAAAGTTTAAAGCGGTTAAGTGTCTAATTTCTTTAGGATGACCTTGAAAGACCAGATGAAGTAGCATATAGTAAATCCAAGAAAGAGCCAATGGGGATAAGAGTATTTTGGTTCAGTACTATAAAATGGCAAAACATTAAAAGAGAAGGCCAGGAAATCGTCTCAGAAAGAACTGGATAAACTTCAGACACCCTGTTTCTGATCTCCTTCATAACTTGATTTAGTACTTAGTAGGTAAACCCTGAAAGATAGATTTGTTTTTCAAACTTCCTTTCTAAAGTGGATGGTCAAAGCTGAGTAGAGCTCATCACAAATCCTCTAAGTTCAGTTCAAAGTTTCTCCCATACGGTTTTATTGTTCCATATGCAGAATTAACCATATGGTTTTATCACATCTAAGTAAAAAAAAAAGGGATAATTTTTGAATGGTACCCCCAAAGTGTTCTTTTTGTTCTCCTATTTTTTAAAATGTGATTGGTTTCAAATACCTTCTTTTTATATAACTTCTGAAAGGTCCTTTCAGTTCACGAGTGACTCTTTTTATGACATATATTCCCAAATTGTGAATTTCATGTAACTTTATTTTGAAAGGTCATAAGTTGCTCCTTGCCCTTCACCTCTGCATCTTCTCCAAGACTTTGTGGATATCATTTACCCCATATACAAACTCTTCAAGTTGTTATCCTCTCATATTTAGTTCATAAAGTGCTAATCCCTCTGGGTCCCTAGTCTCACATGAGGGTTTTTGCTTCCAGCTGTAATAGTAATAAAAAATAACTTTTATTGATGACAATACTGCTGAGATTCACTGCATTCTCCATTATTTGGATAAATGAATATAAATCTGTTTTAAGAGAGGAAGACTTCTTCCTAAATACAGCTGTTGAACACATTATTGCATGTTTTAAGCTTGTATCTGTTCAGAATGCTGTTCACGGGACATAGTTTGTTCATTTATGTTGACAAATATAATGTTGTGCTTTAATTATTTATGGATTTTTAATTATTGAAAGCATTACTTAGCAGTCTACCAGGAAATGTATCATGCTATATATTCTGAGAGTAATAAAATCTTAATGATCAGAAAGCCAATGGCAATAGTTTCCTGAAATTAAATCTTTGATGAAAAGTGTCAGAGTGGGTTGTGAGTTTTGGGACAAGCAGGAAGGAGAAAGGGTAATAGGTAACCAGGTAACAAATGTTTTCAGCTATGTGAAAGGTTAATGAGCACATATCATTTGCATAATGTGACCCTTGAGCTTGTATAAACGGCTCTTTATTTCTCCTTAATAGTACCCTATCAATGTGCAGTCTGCTGTGACTCTGTCAATACAAGTGCTAGTGGAAACAGAGTGTTCAGGACCAATTTTAACTCCACACTGACAGGCCTAAGGCAATGACATACTAAAAACATTTGCAGATAAAAGGCTTGCATCTCCAGCAGTATTTTTAGGGCTATTCTACAGAGGGAGCAATATTAGTCTAATTCAAATTAGGAAAAATAGATGTAGCTGAGCCATTTATGATTATTTTTGGGGGTGGGGTTTTTTGGTTGCTTTTGGTTTTTTGTGCTTTATTTTTTCCTAATAGCTCCCTTCTTAATCCAAAGTATAGAGTAAGGTTGGCTTAACAGTATTTGAGCAACTGTCTACTTAGTTTCTCCACACTGGGGTAAGGAGTTAATTTAGTAAAACAAAATGTCTACAAGAAGATGTCAAGGAAAAATATTACACTTCTTTTCCTCTCAATTACCACTGTATAAAATATGATTATAAACCACATAAAATTCAATAGAACAAGCTGGCAGGCACATATACTTCTGGAATGAAGTCTCTGCTTTTTCTTGTTCTCCTTTTCTTTTAATAGAAACAATACTATTAAACTCATATTTCTACTAAACTAATAAAGCCTCTTGAAAACTCAGCAGGCTGCATTGATCCAAAGCATACCACTGTTGCATTAAGTTAGAGATGTCCAGAACCCTGTAGTATGAAATGGGCAGGATCCTGTTACAGAGTCAGACAGTGCTTTCTCTTTTTCTGCTGGTTTAGATACCAGAAATAGAATTTATCTGAGACAACAGTAGACATAATGTATTAATTCAGGTTTACTTGTGTAACATGTTTTTGTCAGGACTTAACTGGTAGCAGCAGAACCAAGTGAGGGGAAGTTTCTAAACCACTGATTCTTGCCTGGACAAAAAGCTGGGAAATTAAGCTAAAGCTTGCAATGCTCCATGGAATGATTTTCCCCACTCACAAACATATATTACTTGACTCAAGCAATATTGTGTGAAAAGAAGAAAAAGAGATAAATGGCTAAGTAGACAAAAGCAGATGAATGGAATCATATATGCTATCTTAAATTATGACTAACACTCTATCACAGACCTTTCCCCTGTTAAAGCCATTGCCTAGCCTACTGCGTACACACTTTGTGACTGTCAGACCTTGCAGGATGGCAGGACTCAGTACAAGCTGCCTCAGACCATAGGCCCAAAGCTGGTTTTGTTGCCCTGAATTCCTTCCAGCCAGCCTTAATTTCACCAGATATCCTAGTTATAGTTCACAACATTACAGCTAATACAGTTCTCTGGCATGCAGAAAACATCTAAAAGCATTGTTGCTTTTCAAGAAAAAACAAAGTCTTTTGTCCTTAATTTTCCCTATAGCTCCATACACACTTCACTGTCTTACTTTAGCGTGAGCATTCACTTCAACACCAATGAGCATAGTTATTTGATTCAGTCATCTGTATCAAATTATAAACACAGATTTTTTTCCCTGCTGTATGGTATTAACAGAAATGCTTCCCAAACATAATAAAACAGACATGACAGACATGTTTTAGACTTTCTGTCCTTTGCATTTACACCTCCCTTTTCTCCCTCAGAAATCACTAGCATGCTCCTCCTTTGCTTCTCACCCCTGAACTCCCCTGATGTTGCTTTGCCTTCACTTGTCACCTCAGTTGCCAAGATAACTCAGGTAGCCAAAACTGCTGCCCTATGTGAGAAGCAGCTCTTAGCTGCACCAGCCCAAACAAAGCCCTGAGAAGGCAGTCTGCAAATCACAAGTCCTCCCCTGTAGTTCTCTTTCTTCTGAGATTTCACACTAGATCTAATGAGTCTATTTATAGTTTGATCTAATTACAGATCCCAGGAGGAGTGGTCCTGCTCTACTCCCTGCTGCTTCTTTCTTTCATTGGCTCTAGCAGTCACACTGCCATTGGATAAATGAGGTCAGATAATTAAACCAACAGAGAATGAGCCTGCCAAAAAACGAATACCCATTTACTGATGAGATCAATAAGCTTCTGAGTTTAACCTCTAACCACGTGGCCTCCAGATCTGATTCAAAGGTGGAGACAGTAGTATATGCTGAGGAAAGAAATGATAGGGAACAGGACTGTGTCTTTTGGCATCAGCCTGCATGAATGCATGAAACAACATCTCGGATATGCCTCTCTGGAGAATAATTTTTCCGAGCTCCACCTACACTGACATGTAGAGGGAAAACCTAAGATTTCATCATTTTTTTCATCTCTTACAGCCTGCTGCCCAGAGCATTTCACTGCCATCACATCATGTCATGCTATTGCTTCTCCTGATATAAGACAAAACCAAAAAGAAGTGTCAAAGCCTCCTTGTATGGGTACCTTCTGAGTACCACCCACACAGATGTTTGTGATATCTGTATTTCCTTGGGCCTGCCTGTAACATGAACTCATCAAAGCATGCCATTAGTGTTACATTGTGTTTAAGAATTTGGATGTTCACTGAAGAAACATTTTTGCACCATTGCAGAAATGTTCTGTAGGTCCACTTACCATTGGAGGTCATCAAGTCCAACCTGACTGCTCAGACAGTGTCACCTAGAGCTGGTTGCCCAGGACCATACCCAGACAGCTTTTGAATATCTCCAAGGATGGAGACTGTGCAATATCCTTGGGCAACCTGTGCCAGCGCTCAATCACCCTCACAGTAAAACAGTGTTTCCTGATGTTCAAAGGGAAGCTCCTGAGTTTCAGTTTGTGCCCATTGCCTCTTGCCCTGCCACTGAAAAGAGCCTGGCTCCATCTTCTTTGCAACCTTATTTCAGGTATTTGGGTATATTGCTAAGATCCCTCTGAGCCCTCACTTCCCCAAGATGACCAACCCCAGCTCTCTTTCTTCATATGAGAAATGCCTCAGACCATTAATCATCTTCATGGCTCTTTAGTGGACTCTCTACAGTATGTCTACGGTTCTTTTGTACTAAGGAGCCCGGAACTGGGCACAACACTCCAGTTATGGCCTCACCAGAGCAGAGCAGAGGGGAAGGCTCACCTCCCTCAGCCTGCTGGCAATATTTTGCCTAGTGCAACCCAGAATAGCACTAGCCACCTTTGCTGCAAGGACACATTGCTTGCTCACATCTTATAATTCCTTCAAAGTTAGCTGATATGAGTTGAAATATGCAAGTGGGGATAGAAACAGAAAACAATAGAAGGTCCAGCAGATGACAAGGATTGACCAAGTGATTTTTCCCAACTTTGGGGCATATTTATCAAAAGATCAAAAATAGTTGTTTAACTTGACTTTCCTTGTAGTGTTTTAATCTTCAATCATGAAAAAAAAGTCTTAGAAATAATTTTTCACCTGACCAACAGAATTTCATTGCCCTTGTTACTATTTTCTCAAAAAAAAAAAAAAAAAAAAAAGAAAAGAAAAACAAGGGATTAAGGAGCAAGAGCACAGTTGTGCTTTAAAAACCATCTCAGTTCATGATTCATGCCAAGTATTCCAGATTAATGATTAGGAAAACACATATCAAATTATGTCCAGCTTCTAAAAGTTTAACGGAGAAGCAACATCCTTTCTCAGATGCAACTGAGTGCTGGCCTTGCAGTCCTTGGATAAACTGGAAGATTGCAGGTCACACAAGAGGGAAGTTCAGAGTCCTGAAGGAATGACTGAGTTGTTTCTACAGTAGGCCTCCAAGGAGCTGCTCAAGTAAGCTGGGAGAAGATTTATGTGTCTGACAGAAGATGTTTATAAGAAAAGTGAGGCAGGAAACAGCAAGGGATTAAGGAAAGTTCACTGTAAATGTTTTATTTAAGTTTCTGGGCCAGGACCTGGAGGACTGGAAGAGATGGAGGTTTTCCTTCCAGCTCCAGTGGAGAGTGTTTATAAAACTGTCAGAATCAAGGAATTGGGTACCACAGAGCCTGATATAGAGATGATAGACTTCTGTCCTCTTAGCTTCCTAGATACTAGGATATCCTGAATGGGAGAGAGTTTGAACAGTTTGCTGGCAGACTTGATCACAAACACAACACCAGAGTACTGGATGGAAACAATAACTGATGGAGGAAAGGGAAAAACGGAGCAGTATTCCCCATTCTAGGCACTGTGCATAAACTATTATTACAAGTTGTAAACAGATAAGCATCCCAAGAGCTACTGCCCAAGTCTGCCATATATGAATATTTTTAATTAACATTTTTAAGCTGTGTAATTCACTACTTTCATGCAAAAAGCTCCAGAAGACATTCTAGCAACAGCTGCTGTGATACTAGCTGATCTTTCCCACCTGCTCACCGTCAAACCCTGAAATTGTGAGTGCTGAACTGAGAGGGGAGACTAGCATCTAACCAGACATGCAGAATGCATGTTCACTGATTTAGGCATTCTTTGAACAAAATAAATTAATTAAAACACCTCACCTCCTTCTTTTTGTTTGTTTGTTTGTCTGTCTTAAAAGAAGTAAAGTTCTATTTTGATTTTTTTTTAGAGCTTGCTCTAAGAAACTTGCTCTTTGTGAGTTTTTATTGTGCTTGACATCTCCTGTCTGTGGGTAGAGGTGTCTCCCTGTGAAGTGAAAGACAGTGACAGCTACTGAATTTCTTCAGACAGATTGAGTTTCCAGTGCTGGGTCCAAGTACATTTAAAATGTATTCATGCAGTGAGATGGACTGTGCTGTGCTATGATATAGATCCCAGGCTTTTATCATACACATTTCTGGGTACATGGCAGCATCTTCTTTTCTAGTAGTCCAGGAAGGCTGTTTGTAGAAGAATTTATAAAGGTCTCAATTATGTGTGACAGTGTTATAAACCACGAGGAGGTAAAATGTGTGTTGCAAATCCAGGTGTGCCAGCTGACACAGGCCTTTCTTTAACTCTGTTCATGAATCAGCATAGCATAAAAATTGCTCCATGACAGAAGATTATCTTGTCTGGAATGTGGTGGTATAAATTTGATATGCAGAAAGAGCTGTGCTGTCCTAGTTTTGTGACTGTGAGACACCAACGCTTCTGAACAGACTGCAAAGAAGGCAAAATAGGAGAAATTCCTAAAGAATGTTATGTCCTTCCTCCTAAAGCCCATTGTGAAGTCCAAATCCTGTTTGTTTATAACTTGTTCTCTCATGTTGATTGTGAGTTCTTTGAGGCGTGGGTTTGTGTGGCCAAACTTAAAGGCAGAACAGCTCCTCATACTCCCAGTTCTATGGCAGCGTGTCATGTTTGTCTGCACCTACACTTCTTGTTGTATTGCCTTGGGCAGTTTTATATTGTCCCATTTTCATAAAGGCAAGAATTTAACAATTTCTGATAGAAATTAAGATGTTTGAAATGCTATCTAGTCAACTTAAACCTTCTAGTAAGACAACAGAAGATACAAGATTTCAGTAATTACTTCTTTAGTACCTTCAGTTAGTACAGGTGCTGAAAGAGGTAGCATCCAGAAACAAAACAGTTCTGTCAGCTCCATGTAAACATTCAACAAGAAGCAGCAGACTATTGGCAGATTTAGAAAACAATGGCATTTAAAACATTTGACTTGCAGATCATTCAGTGTTTGAACTGAATAAATGCATTTAGAGCTCCAAACAACATTCTGCTGATCAAGCAAGTTCTCTTTGTTCATACTGCATTGCCAACTTTGCCTAAAAATTAAGTTAAAATACTTCCCATTGGATTATATTTCCAGTTGAGTAATATCAGCAGCTAGAGAAAAAAGAAAACAATGATCACGTAAAACAAGATGCTTGTTCCTATCAAAAAAGCTGATTGTGTCATCCTTAGCAATATGTTGCATGTCTTTAAAACCCTGGTACAGCACATAAGATGGGCAACGAGATTACTCTGTGAATCTAGGGAAGAGGTAGTGCTTTAGTGCATTTCTCCTTGTTCTGTTTCGTTCTGTGTGTATGCAGTGGCAGCATTAGCCACAAACACAGTGTTTAACATGCTGTCCCTTGACAATTCCTCTTAACTAATAAGAGGAACATTCTCTTAACATGTCTTAAGCAGGACAGAACAAAATCTTAGGAAGAGAACGAGGGGAAACTAAACTGGACAGCATAAAGAAAAATACACCAAACACAAAGAAGTGACATTGGTCATGAATGTGTATAGACATACAAAGATACAGATAGATATACACATACACTGCTATTATATTCACCCTATGCACTGCTTAGGATGTTCTTTCAGTCACCAAGTTTTCTTACTCAAACAAATCCAAAACTTTGTTTTGAAGCTGCCTTCTTACTGGCGAGGGTGTTTTCTCTGCCCTGCTTCTTCTCTTTTCTACCTGGGATCATAGGATCCACTTGTGTGAAAATGCAAGAGAAAGCTTTATACCTTTGTGCTGAATTTGAGCAGAAAGCTGTGGCCTGCTGTGCACGTCACAGCGCTGTCCTCCCAGCTTAACTATTTTGACAAAAACCCTGTTGTGAAGACAAACATGGTGACAGATGATGCAATTCTTGAGTTCACGGTCAAGCCTAACAGCTGCCATCATTACCAGGATGAGGCACAAACAGCCACATTCATCTGTGGTGTAAATCCATTGATGTCAGCAGATGAAACTGGCTCAGAGAAATGTGGCTGGTGTGCTGTAGGTTTGCTTCTGAGAGAAGGGAGGGTAAGCAACAGAAAAAAGGCAAAGCATTTTAGTAAATATGCAAATTGCAATCTAATATGCAAAGTCTCTAGTTTGTTGCTCCTAACACTCTAATAAATAAAGAAAGCTCTCCATTTGGCAACATATTCACACATAACACTGTGTACTTTCCACTTAAAGCCTTCCAAGTCAACTGGCTAATTATTATTATTTTCTCTTTTGGTATTAGAAAAGCACCTTCCACAAAAATAAGAGCCTCATTTTGTTGGGCACAAGATCTCTCTTTGAGGATTTATATATTGGATTAATTAGCAGTTGGAGCAGGACTCACTCCCTCTCACAGCTTCAGCTCTCCCATTAACAGTCTGTGGCTCAGTGCTAAATCTCAGAAGACAGTCCTGCTATTTACTGTTCTGTTTAGTGCAAGGTTGTTAATTCTTATCTGTTTAAACACAACTGACGATGTCAGGACAGCCAGCAAGCAAAGGCAGTTTGTAATGACTAGTCGTAATGTCACTGCTGATCTTAACACTTTTATAAACTAATCATCTTTCATTTTATTTCATTCCTAAGCATTAAAACACTATAAAAGAACAATCAGCATGAGAGTTTGAGGAGAATAAAATGTTTTTTATTTGTATTGTTAATTCTGTTAACTACAGTCTTAATTTGGAAATAATTTGCTGAAGGTCTTCATTGTGTATTGTGGTTCCTCCTTGTGTGCTTAATTCCATGAAAATAACTCTGCATTACAGAGGGGCCATTTTAACCTCCTTCGATGGTCACACTGGTCTTGCCCCCACTCCATACACTACTCAGACTGAGGTATGTTAGTGGCTTGACTGAACCACACTGCATTTTGCCTTAGAGGCATCTGTATGAAGATAAGCCAGCACCCAGCTGAAATTGCTTTAATTGCAGCAGGATTGGGCCAAAACCCCTCAGAGGCTTGGGGGAGTGCACATGCAGCTGAGCAGACATGTCATGTCTTGTGTCCACTTCTTAAGCATCAGTGTCTGACAGTGACAAAATGCTCAGTTCTCCAAAAGGCTGCTGGAGAAGCCATAAGCAGTAGCTCAGCAAGAGCTGGTGCACCCACCACACCATGCAGCAACTTCTCCAGGCAACTCCACAGACAGCAAGCTTTCCTTAGCAGCAGAGACAAAGCACATCTGCACAGCAGCATGCCTCCACTCTGATCCAGCTGGTTCCTGGAGATGCACTGGTGGCTCATCAGGACCTGTGTTTCCAGTAGAGCACCACATTGAGATAGCTGTGGGCTCCAGCACTGGAGCTGGCTTGTACACAGCCTGTTCACAGGACTCGCAGAGAAGCTTCAGTCTGCTTTCTGCACCACCCTAAGTAATCCCATACTTAAATCTTTAAAAACTGCAGAGCTTACAGTCAGATGCTGGTTGAGTAATTTTCTTTCTCTTCCTTTGTTTTCCCCTTCAGCAATGACAATATTCTCGTTTGACAAAACTACAGACGCAGAATTCAGAAGATACTATCCTTCTTCAAAAGCCAGCAGCTTTTTCTTGACCACAAGAAACTTGGACATCTCAGGTGCATTAAACTGAGTGTTAGGGAATTTCCAGACAATTGCACTTCCAGCTTCAGCACTATCCAAGGAGAACGTTTAGCATAGTACAGGGTAGGATTCAGATTTGATTTTGCTTATATCAACAAAACTAAGGTCCAAACCTGTTTCATTACAGTTAATTGCAGAAGTTGCACTGACTTCAAATTGGATGCCAAATTGGATGCTTAATGAAAGACTTATTAATTTGCATTTTAAACATGGCACTACGTACCCGTCCTGTGCAGAGATGCAGAAATTTTAATCTCAGAAGATATATTTGCACTTGGCTTCACATCACCTTTAATTAAACTTCACCCAAGAGGTTTTTGTCTGTACTTTTTTTTCAATTTAAAGTAAAAAACAAAAGCCCTTTCAAAAACTTAAGAATTTACCTCTTTTTAAAGGCTGCTTACATTCTGTGAATTATGCTCTTCCATAGATTTTGATTAACTGTAGCACTGAACTATTCTAAATGACTCATAAGGAATATGAAGTTATCAGTCTTTAACTCAGAACTTTAAAATACTCCTATTTTTAGTAGCCTAGGGCCTGCTTGTTAGCAAACAGTTAGAAACCTATATAATGTTGAAAGCATTCTTGTATCCAGTTTGACCAACAGGGGAGATTATGGGCCAGGTTTTTAAATTCCTGTGATTTCAATAAAATATCAAAATACATCAGTCTTTCAAAATCCATATGAATTTTGAGGTTGAACTAACTAATCTTATAACATTCCTAAACAGTTTACAACCTTGTAATACACTCACTTTTATCATTATCTCAGCCTTTCTAGGGCCAGCCTACTCATTTAGACAGTTGTTCTGTCACCTGATGACTCCTCTCTACCAAGGGAGAGGAATCAGGAAAAGGAAAGGAGACCTGTGGGTTGAAATAGAAACAGATTTAACAAAATAATAATAATAAAAAAAATTATAAAAATAATAATAAAATAAAGTATTAATAGCAATATTAATAGCAATATAAAGTACACAGAGTTATACTCAGCCAATGGAGTGGTCTTAACAAGCAGAGGAGTAGGCCGTGGGAGCAGAACAATGGGCAAGACCCTCCAGGGATGATGACCAATGAGGAAAGAAGGCCATGCCCAGCAAACTCCCCGATTTATAGTGAGCAAGACATTTATGGTATGAATAACTTCTGGAGGCCAGATTGTGTCAGCTGCTCTGGCTTTTGCTTCCTCCAGCTTCTGCACACGGCTTACTTGAAAACTGCTAAATACCTTGATCATTGCATACCAGTGTTGGTCGAAAACTAAAACAAAATTCCTTATCAGCTTTGTTCCCGTGAAATCTAGTATTGTAGTCTTCTCAGAAATGCAGCATTCCTGAATAGAAAACTGCTTCTATGAGTCCATTCCAGTGAAACCAGGACACAGAGATGAAAGATATATGAACATAGATATCTAAGTAAGATCTATACTTTTTTAAAGTCTGGCTTATTTGTTTTGTTTGCTACTGGAAGAGAGGATTAGAAGGACTCTTCCATATGAATTTTGAGGTTGAACTAACTAACCTTATAAAATTCCTCAACAGTTTACAACCTTGTAATACACCCACTTTTATCATTATCTCAGCCTTTCTAAGGCCAGCCCTGTTCCTGCAGCCTTCCATTAGAAACAGAAGGATTTTTCCTGATTCTTATTTCAGTATCCTACTTATTAGATCTGCTGTCTGTTTTCCTTCCTGTTTTCTCTTCTAGACACTAGCCCAAACTTGTCACTGTAACAGCAGTAACTTTCTACCACTCTGGCAGGTGAATAGCTAAACCATTTATGGAGTTTCTTTTCATTTCCTAACAGGTTTGATTTTTTTGCAGTCCTTTTTAGTTTGTCTGAAAATAGAAATTAATATAAGAATCATAAAAAATGTCAGTCTAAATGAAACATTTAAACTGATTTTAGTTCCATTCAAAAGGAAACATCATTTTGCATTCCTAGGTTAGAGAATCTTGTTTAAAAACAATGCACAACTTCTGGAAGGTAAGTGGGAATGTTTAACAAAATTTCAGGAGAATTTGAAAAAAGAAATAAAATTTGCCAAATGAATCATTAAAGATACATCTACCTCTTACAGCAGGAAAAAAATGTGTTTAGCTAAAATATACCATCCATCTCTATCTACTTTTGACTGAAATATTTTAGGACTACATTATGTGCAATCTCCTGTCTAGACTGCTTCCAGACTCCACGAGTTATTGTTTTTCTTTTTCAACTTTCATGTCTCTTTACTTAAAATATGGCAATGATGATTTTCCAATAAAAATCACCTTATCTGCGAGTCATATATAGCATATGAATTCGATTATTACAGTGCTCGAAGAAACTGCACTCACTACTGTGGAAGACTAATTTGTTTTACGTTGGTTCAAGTCCATTAATGACTGATCTCCTTCACAGACACCTGTAAGAACTCTGTCATCTTGATATTTTGATACAGAGAAAGCTGCAAGAAGGTTTAAGGTTTAGGATTTTAGGTTTTCTTGCCTCTCCCTGAGAAATGAAGACATCATGAAAACTCATAGAGATCTAGTAGTAATATTTGACAGCCAATCTGAAAAACTGCAAGATAATCCAAAAACCTCCCTTTCCAAGTGAAGTTCTCAGAACAGCTTTCATACAGCACACTGTAAATCTTTGAAAGCCCAGTATTATGTTTCAGCAGTGGGCTTTAACATGTACACCAGCAACAGTTTTCAAGCAACATGAAGACCCCACCATGAGCAGACACCATTCAGGCCCTAACTGGACAGACAGGAATCCAAGAACTAGATTTCCTACTGGGACATTTTGTGGCATTTGTGTCAAGGATGATGATGGCCTCTTCAACTCTCGGGCACATCAGGTAACACAGCTACATTCCATACACACAGCATAACTAGAAGGGAGTACAGCAGATGTAAATTGTAATCCTATTCTACTCCCTTGTCAACCCCAGCCCAGTCACACACCCTGAAATTTTTTATCGTACCATGTACAACCCCTTTATGGGGCAAAAACACACTCTGCAGCTCTGTCTGGCATGCACTGAATTTCCCTCCCACCAGAAGGGAAATTCACCAAAGCAAATTTAACTCACAAGGATATGCACATCTTTCCCTCAAGAAAAAAAAAATATTTCCTACTGAAGTTTCAAAGCCCATTATTTCTTTTTTCGCTGTAATTCCTCTGCATTACTGAGAGCAAATAACTTCCTGACATGTCTGGTAAGAGTTCTTTCCTCATCCATAATGTTTACCAACAATATTGAAATCTTGACACACTATATTCATGTCTTATAGATATATTCCCAGCTAACTGAGCGAGAGGGTCTCTCTTACAGAGAGATTAACTTGCTTTGCCTGGAATCAAAGTTAATGTCATCAACTGCTATTAAGTTGTTGATTAACAGTTGTTAGCAGCCAAGCAAATGGCTGCGATGCTGTAATCTCTTCAGTCACAACTCACCAGTGACAGTTCAATTCACAAAGCCCCGGTAGTTCAACTGGGAGTGCAGTTTGGATTTTGTAGGACAAATCATGTGGCATCAAAAAAATTAACCTGAATTTTATTTATTGGTATGTATATGATTGAAAAAACAATCACTCATCGTCTCCAAAGACAATGACAATGCAAGGATGTCACAAAACAATCTTATTTCAGTTCTTGTGTTATCATAGCATAGACCACTCTTCAAATCCACAATTTTGAAGATATTTATCCAAGGTGCATTCACTACAGTAATGTCAATTCTCTTACAGTTATACTGACTTTGCATCACACATAGGCACCACAAATATTTACTTTGCTAAGTCATTTCTGTGGGAATCATACAATAAACATAATGATATGCAGTCTGCTCTTGCCACCAATATCTGGTGGACCTTATCTTGGTGTAATCCTCTTTCACCACTTATTGGAAAAAATCAGAAGTGGAAGATAAACACTGATAAGTATCATGGGGTAACCTCTTCACACAGGGAGGACTCCCAATTGATGCAGCATGTAAAAAACCCTAAATGTGGACACAACTGCATGTGGTAGAAAAGAGGAAGGTGGAAAGGGATATGAAGACAAGGGAGAAGAAATAGAATTAGGAAAATAGCTTAGCAAAGCAAAGATAGTGAACCTAATTCCTGTTATGGCTTACACTGGTATATAGTCTTTCATTCTGAAGGGTCTCTGTTTTTAAGGCTCTCCTGCCATATCAAAAAATATTCAGAATGCAGGAAATCTAGAACTTTTTGAAAATGCTGATGTGATAAGTAAAGCTTTTTGTGAGAAAAATGCAGTCCTGACAAATCTTTGATTCAAAAGTGTCTCACTTTGACTTATTCTGAGTAATCAGTTGTGCAAACTGAATTTGTGTGATTGTTAAATTCACACACAGTTTGTGACCATTTCAAGATTTCAGGTTTTTGTTCACAGTCAAGTTGAGGACATTTTTTTCAGAAAATCATTTATTCTTGTAAAATGGAGAAACTTCCTTTC
>NW_010160469.1:0-47674 GCF_000695765.1 Mesitornis unicolor | reverse complement strand
CTCCAGCATCACCCAATTTTAAATAGCAAAGGAGCCAATAGAAACTATTAGGAGTCTCTGGAGCAGTTTTCATCTACAATCAGAGGTACCAACAGAGCCTGAAAAAGCTGTAGCTTCTGTCTCTACAATCAGCACCAGCCACCAAGGTATATGTGGCTGTGACATATTGCAACAGTGAAAATACATCTTATTTCCAAAGTTCCTCTGCCCTGCCTCCTGAAGTCCATGAGGGCTCTACTCACATTTGTGTTTCTTGCAAGGCTCCTAAACTGCCTTTTAGAGCTGCTCCATAAAGCCTCTGTTCAGTTAATATATATGATATAGATATAATTAATGAAGCATTTTAACCAACAGTAAGTTCAAACATGAATTTGTCCTCATCAGCTGTAATGGTCTGAAATGATGATTGAAATGAGAAGTCAAGTAGGTCTTGGGAGATGAAAGTATCAGCTACTGCAACTCTCTATAACATAAAGGATTTTAAATCTCAAGATATAGCTATGCAAGAAGCATAAAAGCAACAATGCAGTCAAAATTAATTTTTTCCTTCTAGTAGGAATGTATATTAATGTACACTTGTCCCCAATATTTACCCTGCTTTAACTGTTTTAGTGAAATAAAAGTGCTGTTCACACTACAGGGATCCTTTGTTTAAAAGCAATTCTTGCCTTGCTTTGAAGGCTGTTGGAAAAATATATTAGAAAGAACAAAGTCCCATGCTTCTATTCACTTAAAGCAGTGAGTAACTTTAAAAATTATGTAGCTGGCTTGTTTTTGTCAGGTTTAAAATTTATTTTAAATTAGAGATTTTTTTAATAAGATAAAATTGTCCTACCTTTAACTCAGATGTATATTTATGTTAGTATGTAAAATGCATTGACAACTTGAAAATTATTTAATAATTATGAAAGAATTAAAGCAAGTGTACATGTATCATGGAGCAGTCTAAAAATTGTGGCTTTAAAAAACATGCTCTTATAGGGCACTTTCTTCATGGTAATTGCATTAAATTCTATATATGGGTGTATGCAGATAACCCAAATACTTATTATTTCTTTTTTTAGAAAAAAATTACATCAGCCTGAAATTCATGGGTTTATTTCCTTTCTCTATTCAATTATTGGTGCCAACCAGCTATATGCAGTTAACAGCAATAATGCAAATAATTATTCTGCTTCAAATGCAAGTAGTCAGAGCCAGTTATCAAAGAAATTAATATGCTTTTAATGAATTAACACAAATAGCCCTCAGTTTTCAAACAGATTTGAAAACTGTCATGGTATGAACTTCCTTCAAACTATGATCTCTGCAGAACAAACAAGGCATCCCGTGATTCAGTAAAAACTTCAGTGCCTATGTCATTAATGTGAGAACAGTCACAAAACATAATCCCATCAGTATCTGTGCATTACAGAGACTACAGAGATAAAGTCAGTTTTATGATTTTGTAAAATAACTGGCAGCACTGAAGAATGAACCAACTGATTATGCCCTGAAGCAAGAAGTGTGACTTTGAATAGAGAAAAGGCATTGTAGGGTTATTTAATACAATATTTCAAAGAGAGTGTGAAGATTTGCTCATCTTCTGAATGTAGTCAGTGTTTCCATTGTACAGTGCAGGATATTGCGCTTAAATAATTGTTGACATTTTATGCACGTGGTGCATATATTCTGGAATACAATAATGATCAAAGAAGTTGCCTGGGCCACTGGAGATATTATTTGTCATTGATATAAAGCCAGAAAAGAGAAAGCACCAACAAACCAAACTCACTGAAAGCCTTCTATGACTAATAGCAACTGTCCTCCTGTCACCTCTAGATGAGATGAAGGTTAGAGCACAAAAAAATTCTGTCTGTACTCTAGCTGGGGGACTCCTAGAAAGTATATTCTTTATACGCGGTTCCTTCTGCCAACATTGTTTAGTGATCTCCAAGGATACAGTGACAGCTCTGCGTATTTGTTGTCCACTGATTATGTTGCCATAAATATTCTTACCCATAAATACGTTGGTTTGATAAAATCTCTGTTAATTTGCAGTGAGAGTATTCTAGCTTTTATAATAAAGCTCGTATGTGTACATTAGCTATTGCAGTGACACGCTGAATTTTTGATTTTAGGAAGGAATATTCTACTGGTAGACAGGGCTATGGAACAAGCTTCTTAGATGCCTTCCTTCCTGAAAAATATCACTTCAGTCAAATGGATTTACACATTTTTAAGGACAGAAGGGAACATTAGAATCCTCTAATCTGAAATTCTGTGCTAAAAAAAACCTTTACTATGTAGCACACATAAAAATGGGCTGATAATGCTAGAAGTATTCACCATGCACCTAGCTTTTTCTCTGCCTGGTATCAAGTAGCACAACGTCAGCTCTGTGACATAGAGAAACATTCATATTTTGCTGAAGGGAAATAGAGACATGAGTAGGATTTATGCTGTCATCTAACCAGGATTAAGTAATAACTAGTTGCCATATCCATTTCAATGCTCAGCCTACTAAATCTCGTTGCCAGTCAAATAGACAGATAGGGATATGTACCAAGAATCTCTTTGGAAGATGATGGTGTAAGTTATTGTGAGAGACTGAAAGACTTAATGATGCCTCAAACATTGCGGCAAGGCAGGTTCTGCATAGCAAAAGCTGCAAGTTCTGCTCAGTAATGAGAAAAAAAGTGCTTGAAGCAGAAGGGTCTGCTTCTCCGAGAATGAATGGTTCTGTGATGCCAGGCAAGACCACATATGACCCTAGGTCATACAGAGCTAATGTGGGGAAGGGTCTCATGACCACCTCCCACACACAATGGCATCTGCGGAGTAAACTGTATAAAAGGCAATAACTCGAGGAGCCATGTGTCTGCCCACCACTGGAGAATTGCCTCGCCCGTCGTTGCTATCAAGAAATCATCGTGGGATCCAAGGGTGGTGAAATCTTTCCTTATCTCTTTTCTATCACTCTTTTCTTTTCCTCCTTCTTACAAAAGGTTTCCACTAAGAACCCACATTGTCAACTACTTTTACATTTTCAAAGTTAATTTTGTTTACATTAAGATGTTTAATTGATCATTTGGTGTCACTGTACCTTAATTTAACCCAACAGGATTTGCAAAACTTTAGTTGCTCTCCTCCCACCTCTGAGGAGGGACATGACAGTTATCTGAGCATCTGACACAACTGCTGTGTCATTCATTTCTTTAAATTCCAATGCTGAGAAACAATATGGACCTTTTAACCCATTTTTCCAATGCTGTTCCCAAACTGAAGTAAGTATGTAATCTTTAAGCAGAGCATAATGCCATCTAGTCTTCAAGCTCCTCCAGCTCCCAAGTTCCCAGTGCATGGAAATTCTGTACCTCCTGAAGAGAAAAATGACCACGTCTTACCAAATGGATTAGAAAAATAGCTCACTTTAAAATGGTGGTATTATCCTTGCTTCTGAAAGTAGAAAGCAGCCCAGTAGTACCTTAGGGCAAGAAATGCATGATACAATTGTCCACATGGCAGCACCTTGGAAACCACAGTGGAGAGTCAGGGGCAGGAGAAAAGTGACTTTCTTCACAAAGATGGCTTTGCTGAGGGCTATATCTTCTTTCTATTTAGAAAGGCCTGTTCCAAAAGCAGGCAGAATAACTGGGATTTAGAGAAGCCTTTTGTGACACTTTTACCTTGCTAGTTAAACAACTCTATGAATTCACAGTCATATCTCTACCCTTGGGCTGTGGCAGTCTGGGATTTCTTGGAAAGGTAGTAAAGCCCAAAGATGTATTGTATAATTTCTACCTAAACTTCTCAGGATTGAAGAGAAGAGCACATCTTCTGCAATGAATTGTCTTTACTTTTTTTTTTTAATGCAGGAGGCCAGAGGGCAGAATGATAAAGGATGTAGTTGCAGGGCTTGGCAGCGAAGCAGAAATTAGGGCAGCAGTTTCGGTGATAATTCTGGTTCACTTAGTCAGATAATGTTTCCATGATTCTTTACAACTATTTCTCTTCTCACACCATTGAGTTTTTCTAGTCTCTGATGTCTACTTTTCTCTCAAAGTAAAGATTTAACAAGTACCTTCTGTATTGTCCCATAAGCAAAGGAGACAGGGCTACAGACCTTGCTGTTTTCCCATTAGATGGAGAAGGACAAAGATACATGTCCAAATTTCACTGTACATTAACTGGAGAGGGTGGATTCAGGCTGCAATGCTTTCTGTGTTAACATGCCCCAAGTATATATTTTTTAGCATTCTCCAGTTTAGCTTTTCTCTTCCTCTCATTTAATTTCAATGACTGGAAATTCTAGGCTGTTAGTAAAACTTACTTTGAAAAAGGATTTTCTGTTTATTCTATTTCATCATTCAGTCTGCATAATCCCAGTAAGATGACAAATAGAACTTAGCCCTCTGTTAGTCCTAAACTTAGTCAATCACAGGTTTCTTGAGTTCGAATGGCTTAAATTGTTGCTGCTTTACTGAAGTCTCAGACATTGTATTTTCCATTTTGTGCATCAAAAATTTATTCTTTGTTTCTCATTTTCATTTTTCATGAGTTATCCTTAATTAAAACAAAATAAAAATTGTAGTAGCACCACCTTAACGTAAAAGTTTTAAACATTTTCAAAAAATTCATCCTCACCCTTAACACTTTCAGTCAAGAAAACTGGTGGTCATCTGTGAATGAGAATCAGTACTGTGTTATATTATTGATCAACGTGTACTAAATAACTGAGAACTCAGCTTCTAAGTAAAATGAGAATGCATGAGATGATTATTAAGCGATTTTCTCGCATTATGTTAAGGTAAATAGCACTCTTTGCTAGGGTTAGCAAAAGAGTTATAAGTTGAGTGTGTTGTTTTAAGACAGGCTGCTAAACAAGGCTAATTATGAAAGATATGATGTGGCAAAATGCAAGATGAATACTAACATAAGCAAGCTGGGACTCAGCTCACAGACAACAGTTTCCAGTGGCTGCCAATGCCATTTTGGCATAAAACTGATCCTGCTCCTTTCCTTTAACTTTCATATTTTCAGCTATTGTTTAATCCCTACAAAGGAGGTTCCCCAAGACGGTGCACCTGTTTAAAAGTCCTTATTCAGAGCTTTTCAAGTCGAAAACTATTGTACCATTGAAATCAAGTATATACATATATTAAACATATTTTAAAAAATTAACATAAATACGTATTGAAAGATTACTAAAAAGCAATACATTTTCCTTTCAAAATGAAAAATATGGCTTTATAGTACCTTTACTTCACAAGATAGCTATTTCATATATAAATTCATGCAATCAAGAAATATTCAGACAATCACATTCCTTCATTGGCTGAACATCCCTAAGTACATTATAATTTAGGTCTTAAGGTTTAATTAGCAGAATACAGTTTGGGCAAATGAACAGCATGGAGGTGCCAAAATATGAAATCCTAAAAATAAGAACCCATAAATCTTTCCACTGTGGTGCACATATACAGCTCTACAGTATCTGATGGATTGAAAATGCTGCCTGAGAACAGCATTAAGATTCGCAGCAGCAGAGGAATTCTACTGAACAAATTTCATAGGTTTTTTTCATGTTTGTTCTGTCAGTGTAACTCACATCTCACTCGCTAAACCCCATAAAGGAATGTGGGAAGCAAAGAAAGGCAAAGAGGAGGAAATGGGGTGATATCAAACAGGGATTTTTAAAAGAGATTTATACATAAGCTACTTTGAAACTACATTAGTTCTCAAGAAAGAAAGAAAACGAAAGATAAAAGGACCATTAACTAGTATATTGGTTTTGTATATTGTTTTTATTTTCCACTATGTTTTATGACATAGTGTTTTTCTGAGGTGTTCTGTCAAAATACCAATTCCCAATCCTTTTCAAAGGAGTGCATACAGTATTTCCACTTGAAGAGAAGCAGATCATAAACCCATGTGGTGCACTCCTACAGCAATCACTTTGACAGTTCTTAGGACAGTAGCCAACACAAATGTTTTCTTTAGAAAGAGGATATGAGTCTACTCAATCTTTCTTGTTCTTATTTCATCTTTGCTTGAATTATGCAGCCTAAAATACAGTCTTCCTTTTTGAACAGGATAGGTTTCCTCTGTGTGGTTGGCAAGTAGAGGTACTGAAAAATCATGAGATTGGCCTTAGGATAATTACATAAACCCAAGCTCAAAGGAGTCCAAGGAAGAGAATTTTCTACCACCAATCCCTTCTGAAGATGGAAAATAAGCATCTCTGGTCAGCTTCATTTACCCAGATGACAATATTGTTTCTATCTCTAAGTTTACAAGCTAGGTTTCATCACGGGGGGTGAGAGTTGCTTTGGAGGTGCAAAGGTGAGAGACAACCATGAGTACTGAACTCAAAAGGGAGTCTGAGGACATGTGCAGGATATGCCATGAAGCGAATGACTTAAAGATTATGAGTAGCAGGTTTGGAATTGGTATCAAACTGCATCATCAGTAGAACTCTGTGGATTAGCTTTTTGGAGCACTAAAACTGTCCTAAGAAGTATTCATACTACATCCATATAGACAGGGGTCCCAAATGGGGATTGTTTGTTGAAATAGCAGTGCTGTGAACTTTGCAGTCAGCGTTAACCAGACTGTTAGCAGTGCAGAATTCACTGTACAGAGATGTGACAGATGGTGACTCTAGTTCTATAAAGCAGCAGAAGCAGAGCTGATATCCCAGTTCAAAACCAACTAGCTCAACGTCAATATAGAGCCTGACAAATCAGTTCTTCACAAATAAGCTAATCAGATAAGGAAGGAGGGACAGTCCTTGAAGAGAGACTAAAGGCATGGTCTATCCCTCTCAGTGCAGAGAAGCTTGGGTACCAAAGTCTGTATTACCTGCAGAAATAGAGACAGATGCTCCTAAGCTTCTACAGAGTTGTCAAGCCCTTTTGAGAGGTGCTAAGGACCAACCAATTTTCTCTGCATGGTGCCATCATGTACAGCATGAACAAGTCAGAGATAGCAGCTCTGCACTGTGGTCCATTTTCCACTGTACCGATGTTCTAGGAAGCTGCTTCTAGGTAAAGATGCTTAGCAGTGGCTGTGCAGTGGGTAAACTCCAGGGCCCTATCTTGTGTGCATAATATTCCTGTACACAAATAGGTATGCATGATTTTCCTGTGGCTCTTTAATATGCCTTTCCTATTTTTAAAATAAAAATATAGTAGTAAACCTATATTCTCAAGGACTTCTGCGAGCTGTACCAGAGAAACATCTCTAAAAGTGAGCAAGGAAAGTGCATTTAAAATTGAAGGAGCTGCAGGCAGGAACAACGTACTAGAGACATTCAGATGTACAAACCTTAATTTTATTGAGAGAAAGTCCCTTCACATAATCTGATTCAACTCTTTGTGGCTGTTATTGGCACCTGACAGAAAATTCCAGAGCTAAATAAATGAGTTCTCAGAGCAAATTTCTGAGAGATTAGGCAGTTCTTGGCCTTTTCCTTAAGAAAACATTGCTTTTGGCTAATGTCTTAGAACGTATCTCACAGCAATTGCAGGAGAGGGAAGACATTGAAGGATTATGTGAAGTAAAGCACATGCATTCAGCTGGATTTAATATCAAGCCTTTCTGCTATATAGAAAATAAAAAGGCAAATGGATCTGCCTAAAATGCAAAGCTGGAGCTAGTATTTTCTTTGAATTTAGGGAGAGGAATAAATATTTATTCTAAACCTTTAAATTAAGACAAAGGATGGGTTTTTTCATTCCCAAAGAGGCTATTTTAGATGTAGGCTATTTATACCTGGATAGGAAGAAAACACATATACTCACAAAATAGATCTGCCAACTTGTCTTTTTTTCAGACTTCTTTTCAGTTCAGGCTAACCGGAATGTAAGAATTATCTAGAAAATAGCCTCCACATGTGTGCATGTGTGAGAGAGAGCTGGTGCATTAGATCTGAAAGAGTACTTTACATTGTCAAAAAATGCAGATGGAGGGTAATGTTTTAGCAGTCAATCACTCTGACCTGTGTTACAATGACATTTTGTTCCAAAACTTCCCTGGTTTAGCTGACGCATTTAAAAGCAATATGAAATGTTTGATTTCCATCAGATTACCTCTTCTGAACTTTTTTGTTTTATATTCCTAAACATATCTGTCTTGTGACAGACAATACACAGAACAGAGATACAGCCTTTTATTTTTCTGCTTAAGATGAGCGAATTTCATTAGAGTACAGGTATTTTCTGCTTTTTAAAGAAATAAGAAGTATTGCTAGCTATTAACATAAAAAATTGGTATTAGCAGCTTGCTAGCTCTATTGCTATATTCTTCCTAAAGGACATTCCTAAATGGGGAAAACAACAGCTATAGCAATACAACGCCAACTCCCTCCATCAGGTGTAAGTCATGCAAGCTTGTAGCTGCAGAGTTTTCCATTCATTCACTGGGCGTGGAGCTTGGCCTCCACTTTCTTTGCTGTTACCACATCTTATCAACTTCAGAGGTGTGCTCAGAAATACTCTGTGAGTAATGCATACAACACATAAAAGCAATGCCAGGTTGGAACCGTTTGTGCCAATGTTTTCAACTGGTTGTTCTTTTCTCTTCTTCTCTGAACAGTCTCTTCTCTTGCCCCTTCATTCTCTTCTCTTGCCCCTTCATTCTCTCAATTTCCTTTGTCCATGAAAAGAAATGAAAAGAGCAAAGCAAAACCAAAGAGAATTTGCAAGTGTGCTCCCTTTCATTCTGCTGTAAGCCACTACCTGACTGGCAACTGCTGCCTAGCACCGTGGTGATTCTCTGTGACTTTAACATGTTGAAGAAAAGTAGGTTAGCATCCTTGCTATTATTAGGAACTTATCAAAAAGGACATCAGACCAATCAGAGAGAAGAAATGAGAGCAGGTGGGAGGGGAGATGTGAAATGAGGAAGGTGTCGGGGAACTTTTTGCTCATTCACTGATGGCCAGGCAGTTGGCTTGCTAACCTGCAAAAATGAAGAAGCCCTGATAACATACTCTTTAATACTAATGACTAATTGCATATTACCTGGATGCAATTCCTCTATGATAATGCATCATATCCTTACAAGTCTATGGGGTTGGAAGGGATCCATCCAAGAGTACTGAGGGAGCTGACGGAAGACTTTGCCAAATGACTCTCCATCATTTATCAGCAGTCCTGGCTAACTGGGCAGGTACCAGACAACTGGAGGCTTGCCAATGTGACACCCAATTACAAGAAGGGCTTGAAGGAGAATTCGGGGAACTACAGGCCCGTCATCTTGACCTTAGTACCAGGAAAGATTATGGAGATGGAGCTATTCAACTTCAGTGCTCTCACATGGCATAAGCAGGACAACCAGAATATCAGGCCAAGCCTGCATGGGTTCTTGAAAGGCAGGTCCTGCTTGACCAACCTGATCTCCTTCTACGATCAGGTGACTCACCTAGTGGATGAAGGAAAGGCTAAGGGTGTTGTCTACCTGGACTTCAGTAAAGACTTTTACACTGTTTCCCACAGCATTCTCCTAAAGAAGCTGGTGGCCCATATTCTAGAGAGGTTTACTCTTTGCTGGGTTAAAAACTGGCTGCATGGCCAAGCACAGAGAGTTGTGGTGAATGAAACTAAATCCAGTTGGTGATCAGTCACAAGCGGTGTTCCCAAAGACTCAATTTTGGGGCCAGTTCCGTTTAACATCTTTATCAATTATTTGGATGAGGGGATTCAGTGCTCCCTCAGTAAGTTTGCAGACAGCACGAAACTGGGTGGGAGGGTTGATGTTCTCAAGGGTAGGAAGGCTCTACAGAGGGACCTGGACAGGCTGGATCAATGGGTTGAGGTCAATTGTATGAGGTTTAACAAGGCTAAGTGTCCGGTCCTGCACTTCAGTCACAACAACCCCATGCAGCATTACAGGCTTGGGGAAAGCTTCCAGGTAGAAAAGGACCTGGGAGTGCTGGTTGACAGCAGACTGAACATGAGCCAGCAGTGTGTCCAGGTGGCCAAGAAGTCCAATGGCAACCTGGTTTGTATCAGAAATAGTGTGGCCAGCTGGACTAGGGAAGTGATCCTTCCCCTATACTTAGTACTGGTGAGGCCACACCTCAAGTACTGTGTTCAGTTTTGGGCCTCTCAATACAAGAAGGACATTGAGTCCCTGGAGCATGTCCAGAGAAGAGCAATGAAGCTGGTGAAGGGTCTGGAGCACAAGCCTTATGAGAAGCAGCTGAGGGAGCTGGGATTGTTCAATTTGGAGGAGACTGGGGGGAGATCTTATTGCTTTCTACAGCTACCTGAAAGGAGGTTGTAGCAAGGTGGTTGTTGGTCTCTTTTCCCAAGTAGCAAGCAGTATGACAGGAGAAAATGGCCTCAAGTTCTGCCAGAGGAGGATTAGATTGGATACTAGGAGAAAATTCTTTACTGAAAGAGTGGTCAAACACTGGAACAGGCTGCCCAAGGAAGCAGTGGATTCACCATCCCTGGAGGTGTTAAAAAAATGTAGACATGTTTTAGTTGGCATGGTGGTGTTGGGTTGACAATTGGACTTAATGATCTTAGAGGTCTTTTCCAAACATAACAATTTTTTGATTCTATGACAACATGTCATGATGCATCTTGTTAGGGACATTATCTTCCCCATCCTCCCAATTTTGTTTGCATGATACTTATGGAATGTTTTGGGAAACATGTCTTAGGGAAAAGGATGTTTGCCGGAGAGGGAAGAGGAAGCATGTTATTTCACCTCTTAAATCCCACATCCTCACTCCCTTTCTGTGAACCTCATATCCAAGTCATTTGTATTTGTGATAACATGAGTCTGACTGCTGAATTGCCAGTTTATATGACAAAACATAGAACTGTAGGTTAAATCCTGTAGCGGTCATCTAGTCAGAGTCAGGGCTGAACTCTCAAAACCTGAAGGGAGAAGAAAAAATGCTGTTAGGTTGATAAACCTGTAAGGCATACAGTGAGCAAGAATAAAAGTCACTGTATGATTTAAACAGTTCATTAACCGACACAGCATAGATACTAACAGGGCTAGAAAACTCAGGGAGGCAATTGTCAGCTTATTTCACAGTTTCATCAAAAGGTACTGCCTGACTCTTCCCAATTAGATTGAGACTAATCCTTGCTAGTTCTAAATAAAGGAAAGTTTTCCAAAATGAGATAACATAACACAAAGTCCAAAACAAAAACTCAAGGAAAATATAAAAAAAACCAACAAACCACAACCTGGTCTCCAGAATCAGCCTGAGGCTGTGGTTCCTGTGACATTTTTCTTTGGCAGCTATTAGGTGGCTTCAGTAATGACTGTCCTATGGTTCAGCTGTTTGCAAGACTGTGTGAGGAGTAATAGCAGTGAATTGCTCTGGCTAAAATAACTGTAAAGAAAAGAGAAGAGGTTTATTTCTCTAGATCAATTGTGATCATAGTTCCTTCTGATGCTCAGCAAACAGCAGGACCAGTGCAACAAGAGGCATGGCACAGGAGCAGGGAACCCACTCTTGTCAAAAGGAATTCTCATGCCAGAAGTGTTTCCCTGTCAAATGTCCATGAAGGCGCAGCCTCAGGGCACAATCATTAATGTGGCAGAGATCCAGCCCAGCAGACGAAAAGTGAGTGAGCCTGCCAGGCTGGCTGGCTGCATCGGTTTACTGTGCAGAGAGATAACTGTCAGAGTAAAGACAGCAGAGGTGCTGGGATCCAGCAGTTGGGACGTGGGGATGGACAACAGGGCAGGGTAGGCAAGAAGCTATGGTGGAGCAGGTAGCAGGAGTATGCAATTCAAAATAAGCAAACTGTAGGATGAGGTCAGCTGTCTAGTCTGACTGTAGCCTGAGGAGTTGGCATAGGGGTATTTTTTCCCCATTTCCTCTGATGAAGCTGCTGTAAAAAGGCCTGAAGTTTGCAAAGCTGCATCGCACCCTCCCTGCAGGTGGGCTTTTGCAGTGCTTGGAGGCTTAGGCTCCACACTGGGGGATGATGCAAGTAAAGTAAAAGCTGTCATTTAGAAGGTTACTCCTAACCCAGTGATCCAACAGTTCCTCCAGCAGTTGTCATTCAGCTGAAGGAACAAAGAAGTGCAGTCCAAAAACGGGGAGAAGTCACTTCCATGGGAGACACAGGTGAGAGCACTGAGACTTCCTACGCTGGATTCACCACAGAAGAAAGCATACAATGGAACTACATCTTAAATCCATTTATCACTTCATCAATCAATGGGTCAAGTTGAATTAACCTCTGTGTGAAGCTCAGATAATAAGGGCTCCAAAATACCTTGTACTGACCCTTTGGCAAACTTAAACTGACAAACTTTCTGTTTTATTGTAGGTTTTTTTTGTTTAGTTATAAGATTTTTGTGTACATGTACCATATTTATAGTAATTTAGATATGCCTTTAGGGGAGCTGTCATTAGACGGTCTCATCTTACTCCATGGACTGAGCTTTGCAGGTGGACTTCACCTCCCTTAACAAATGGGACAAAATAATAACATCTACATTGCTGCAAGGAAGATTTGGGTTAGATATCAGAAAGAAAGTTTCTAGTGGATTAGATTCTGTTAAGAAATTTTGGAGTTTCCTAAAAGTCTTCAAGAAGAGGCCAGCGGGACATGCTAGGAATGATCCAAGCACAGCCAATCCTACCACGAGGCACATGAACAGACAAGCTGCACTCCCCAGGGCTTGATTCTGTGTCCAGGTACCATGGGCATCACAGGGACTCACTCCCCTCCCTGCTACTTGTCCTCAGCTGGAGTCACAATGGCAAGGGAAGGTGGGAGGTGCCTCTCTCAGAATCAACAAGGGGTGTGTGTAAAACTGCCATGGTAATTCACACAGCCTATGTCCATCTTTTCCCATAGCATTTGCCTTTTAAGGGGGGGACTTGCTTTCTGTTCCAATAACTGTCTGTCACGTACATTTACTAAAAATAATTCATTCAGTCATTACAGTATCTAAGTGTAGAGGCATTGTTGCTCTTTGTTCCAGGGTTTGAAACAAAGCCCGTTGAAGGAAAAAAGAAAAAGCTATGATCTCAAGTACTGATAAAACAATCAACTCACACCAAAATCAAGGGTATTTTAAGAGTACCTGCAACCTGACAGAATCAGAAACCATGCTAGATGAGATAGATGTGCTGAGGATAACAGACAAAGCTTTGTTAAAAGAAGACCTTTTATTAGGATGAAAATGTAGGCACTTTCCTGGAATATTTTGGTATTTATTTATTTTAAAATTTACCATAATAATATCATCCAAAAGAGACTTCCATTTACCTCTGCAGGCAAAAAGAGGGAAATGAGGCAATAAGATGAACAGGTGTTAAAATGCCATTTTTTGTCAATAAAATGCCATCAGAATATACTCTGCCAGAATGACTATTGGTGATTAAAAGGGGATCTGAGACACTACTATCCAGCCTTGTAATTTAGAGGCACAATGCAATACTGCAACTACAACAGAGTGATAACGACTCTGAAAGTCATGAAGTTGGACATTAGTAAATGACTTAAAATCATTTACTATAAAAGCTTGACTAAGAAGGGGAAAATGTGAGGAAAAATGCCAGAGATCTGATCAAAAAATTAGTTACTATAGCTGTAATACACGGCCATTTTCTGCCACTTAAAGTAAGGAAAACTGGCAAAATCCTTCTAAAATCATGTTCTAATGCATTTGCTTTCCTACAGACAGACTGAAATAAATTTGAGTACTGTGAAGCTCCACGCTTCCAGTGAGAGACTAGCTGAATACACTGCTTCATCACTTTGATACAATAGTACATTACATCACTACTAGTTAAGATCTGGTGAGATAACTCCAGAAGTAAATTGTTGAACACAGCTGAAAGTGTTAAAACATGATCTCTTATAAAACAGTTCTGTCCTCAATCTATCCTGCTTTGCCCTACTATTTTATTTCTCTTTGCAAATTCAAATAATCACTAAAAAAAATGTTAACTCACAGAAGGAAATAAAGTCTAAGACAGTCTCAGCATCCAGAATGTTAAGGTCATACTTGCCATTATTAACATGATGTTTTCCTTTTCTTTCTATTTTTATCAAAATGTTCCTCAAGAAATGTTGACTTGTCTCATGACTCTGAACTGCTCTCTCTTTTTTCCACTTCTCTACTATGGCTGATAATTTGACTAGAAATAGTACGAGATAATTAATATTTAATTAAATAAATGCTGGTCCAAGCTTAGAAATATTTTTATCTCTCACTAGATGTAGAAAAATACTTAATATCTCTTTTTAATACTGCATTTGTGCATCTTACTATTTTTAAATGAAAAGGGAACAACAGCAATTCTACACCAGGTTAACAAATTATCTGAAGCAAATTAAGCTATATTTTGGGCACCTATCTTGGTAATAGCAAAAGCTGATTTAGGTCCAGACTGCATTTCCTTTCTTTACACTGAATACAGCCTTAATCCCTTTGATTTCAATATTAGCAGAGGTCAGATACTGCTTAGAATATATCCCTCAGCTGATACACTGAAGTTGGCACTTAGATACCAAACAAAGGAATAAATGATAGCAAAGTACACCAAGGTCCTGACAACATGCCAGAGAGATTATATAGAAAGATTCTGTTAAGCCAGTTAAGCATTAGAAGGTGATGCCAAGGTGCTGCATAGTCTCCATTCTTGGAGATTTTTAAGACTCAACTGGAAAGACCCCTGGGCAACCTAGTCTGATCTCAGAGCTGTCCCTCCTTTGGGTAGTATGTGGCTCCTTCAAATCTGAACTGTCCCATGCTCTAGGATTCTGTGGTCACAACATAAAAATTACAACAAAGACAAAGGTTAAAGAATTGAGACTAGGTGGGTGGAGGCTGAAGGGGGTTAAAAGAAAGCATCAGAGCTGCTACGTCCTACCCGTTTCTGGCCACACCAGTTACAGCACCTTCTGGAAACCAAACAGCCGCAAACAAACTGGATGCTGCACTCTCTTCCCAGAGAAACATGCACCAGTGTATATGGTCCACAGCATCTTACCAGGAGGCAGTATTCCAGAAAAAAGCATTCTGGGATCAGGAGAGTTATGCTGATTTAGATTAGCTGATGTTCTTTGAAGGGACTAGTGAAGGGAAGTAAGGGACAGCAGGGCAAATTCAGTAATTAAAACAGCAAATTAAAATCACTGGGGCAAGTAAAGGAGATCCAAGATGTGTCAAAGAGAGGAAAGCAAAGCAAAAGTAACATGGAAGTCTGTGATTCAATTAATAATGGGCCTTTAAAGGGACAGAGGAGCTGTAATGTTTAAGGAATGCAGAGTAGATCCAAGAAGACAAGGCAAAGGAGTGGCTAAACACAGGAAGAGCCACTGTGTACCTCTCAGACGGCAACCTCAGAGAAGACAGGCAAGCAAAGGACCAAGTCAGAATACAGAAGAAGTAAGTAACAGCTGCCGACATTTGCCTTAATTCATAGCCTAACAGCAATCAGGTCTTGCCAAGTAGCCTGAAACTTTCAGGTTACTGAGAGCATGTCCATGATTACAGCTCACTACTTGTGAGTGGTGAGAAGACATAAATCGGAAGTGAAGATATTCCTCCTAGATTTTCTCTGTATGTTCAATACATATATTTAAGAGACAGTAAAAATTATGAAGGAGGTTATGTTCATAATTAAAGCCTGTATCAATAAAAATCTCTGTCTCTAGAACATTTATTCTTCCACTCTTGTAAGTTCGCAAGGGTCAGTGTTTTCTCAGCAGCCTGTTTACCTGCCTGGAAAGCTTTGAAAATTATAATTGAAGAGCTTCAAGGCTGACTACTTCTTGACCTCACTGATTTCTATGAATTCTTCCACAGAGAAAATGTTGCTCAGGACCTGTAAGAGCAGCAGAATCCAACCTCAGCACTAAGAGCTAATCTCTAGTTGTTTCATAATCTGACACCAGAGGGGAAAAACTGATGGTGAAAGAAACGTCTGAATACTATAGTCCAACTCACAGCTTCTATTGCTGAAAATTAAGCATGAGTGGGTTCCTTGACTGAAGCAGAATTGTTTATCTGTTTGAAGTTAAAAATATATAAGTCACAGGAACTGGATCAGGTCAATATGATTTCCCACTTTTCTGCAGATACCATTGGTACAAGTAAATGTTTAAATCCTTCTCTGTCAAGGGGGTGATTAAAGAGATGATATAACAAATCAAGTTCAACTGTATCTAGGTTATGAAGTAATCTCAGTGTTATTTTTAAAGCATTATGAGAGATACTCTATAAGAAAGCATTTTCTTTGTGATCATCAGGATGCACAGCTGCTAGTGATCTGACTATTTTATAGAACGAAAGAACCAAGCTGTTATCTTCAAGATGCTCACAAGCTGAGATATCTGCCTGAGCATCTTACACTGAAATGTGTCAAAAGTAAAAATAAGCATCATGAAACATCTGAAAGAAATAGCAAGATGAATCATTTCACTCAGTTAGGACATATTATAGGAAAAAATATTCTGTAGTATTAAAACATATAAAGGACTGTTTTATTGATCTATTAATGCACATAATGGGAGCATTGCAAAGCACACAGATGTTACAGAGGTGAATGAATTTCAGTGATGGGTGAAATGGTCCCTCTATATGTAATCTCTGCAGTCCTCTGGGATATTTCTGTGTGAAAGCAGGAGATAAATATCATTAAGTTTTGTTGCCTTTGCTTTCAGGAGGACACAGTGATGTCAACTTCTCTGTGTCATGTGAAGTCATCATCACACATGTTCTGATGCATTGTTTTCAGTGTGTAGGGCAAGAGTAGCACAAGCACTTTCTGCAATGTAATAAAAAAGTGGTGTGCTAAAACATAAACATATATATTAAAAATTGGATTAATCAGGTAAAGCTTCTTTTGTCACTCTGCTTACCAGTTAAGTTATCAATAAATATTCTTGAAATACTCATGTTATTTAATAACAGCTGATCACAAAACATACCTTGTTTATTTTTATCTCCCCATCACAGATATTTAGAAAGTATATGGATCGCTCAAAGGATCTGCAAGCAGTAAACAAAGTTACTGATAGTCTTAATTCATTATACTAGGGTCAATGCCTTCACCAGAAACTTTTAGAAATAAAAAAGGTGAAAAAAACAATGCAAAACAATGTAACACAATGAGGTTTCAAAAGCGTGTTCTTCATCAATCAACCCCAAACACGTTAGCATGAATGATTAGCCAATATTCAGGGTCTTGCTGACTTGTTCCTGTTGCAAAGAGAAAATCACGATGTAGTCAAGTGTTGCTTACATGCAATCCTTCTTCTTTCTAAGGAATGTATACAATTTTTTTCCCCAACAAAATAAAAATAAATAACTGAAAATTTCCTTTGCCAGCACTCCAAGCTGGCTCAGTTTTCTGGCTCCTTCTCAGCACCATTGTACCAGTGCATCTCAAATTTTCTCATTGTTTTCCTGGCTTTTCCTGCTAGTGTTTTCTTGCTTGTTTGTTTCTTCTTGACAGACAAAGCTTGAAAGCAAAGCTGCTGCATTGCAGCCCCAGAAACTCATGAGTCCTGTGGCTCAACTTCTGTTCTTCCCAATCTAAACCTCCAGATAATGTCCCTGCCATTACACCTCTCCAATTCTGTACGAAGCTAAAATGCTTCTTACAGTGGTTAGCACGCCCATTAACCTCTCAGATATTCAAAATCTTTCTTTGCCTTTCAGCAGCTACGGCTGCTGGTAGCCATCAGTCTTCCTTAGCCTGACAGGTTCATAAGGAAGCTGCAATTTTCAGAAGGCCGGTGACCAGAAACTTCTGACAGTGAGCTAAACACAAAAGTACCCTGTGGCAGAAATCCTACAGTACTTCAGGAGCACTGAAAACATTCATAAAAATACCTGTGTAGCACTGTGTTACAGCTTCAAAAGTGGCAACCAATAGCCTAAAGTGAAGAGGATGACTTGGTTTTGACCTGTTTCTTGGATGATGTAGAAGTTTCTGGAAGAGGGAAATTTGCAGTCTTCACCACCATCATGTAAGGCAGACTTCACAGCAATAGCTTTTGTAGAGTCTTCAGGGGTCAGGGCTGCTTGACATTAGAAGTCCTCACCCTCCTTGGCATTTGATTTTATTTTTCTGTTATTTTAAATTAAGTAGAGACAATCTAAAGATTTCTTAGTGAGTACAGCTCTTTCTGGGTCACAGCTGGAATAAGATTGAATGGCTGATCTGGCTGCAGATGATGCAAACGTGTGCATCTCACTGAATCTGGAGTAGAAGCAAAGAGAAAAATGAGTGGGGAACGTCACCTGAAATTAAGGGGTTTAGCAAAGAGGGCTGTGCCCATGTACCTCTAGCAGAGCCAGTACTGCTGGGTTTCACATTTGATAATTACCACTAAGAACCTGGGGATGACAGTAAGCAATCACAATTTCCCCTAGTTTTTCAGATGTACAAAGAATAATGCACAGAGACATTAAAAGGAATACAAAAATCATAGGGGAATAAAACATAGCCAGAGGAGAAAGTGGAGCTACATTTTTGTTGCTGCGCTTACCTGTTCAATCACCTTCCTATCTGTTTTTATTTTCATCTGTGGAAGCTGGGAGGCTGAAGTACAATTTTTGATGTTCAGAAGCACAGGACTGAATACCAGGCAGTAAAGTGATATTTATTTTTTTTGGGGCGGAGGGTGGGGGGGGGAATCACAATACATCAACATAAAAGTAACATGCATTTATGTGGTACCTTTCCTGGGGGCATTTCTGAGAAGAAACACCCAGAAACCACAGAGAACACAGAAGTGGTTGGGAGAAACCTAGAAAGCTGATCTGAAAATATGAAGGAAACTTCTGTCTCAAATAGTTTATCTGTTTAAGATCCTATGACTGTCTTCTTGCTGCACAGCAGCCAGAGCATCAAGTAATTTGTTAAGTCTGTAAAGAGGAAGGCAGACCTCTGAAATCTGCTTCAGATCTGGAAGTTCAGTATGTGTTAGACTAAGGTGATGCCTTTGCCTTGGCAGATACAACTCCAGTTGCCAAATATAAACCTTATTTCTGACTCTTTCATCCTGTCCCTGAACAGCCACGTGTTTTCACCAATACTCCATCTAGGCTTAGAACAGAAATATTTTAAACCTGTCAGCAAACCTTGCCCAGAAGTATGTATAAGCTGTTTCTGGGAGGGCAGTCAGAGCATTCTCATCATGGCACAGCACTGACATCCTTCTTGGCCAACCCAATTCCAAATGGCCAGGCCAGCAGGTGGCAAGAAAATTTCTTTCATTTTCCAACTCTTCAAAGATCAGTAGTCTTATTTTACCAGTTTTTGGGGTAAGAAAACTAAGGCAGGTGGAAGAGACATGTTTGAAGCCATCTGACATGAAGTATTTGCTGAAGATGTTACTGAAGAGCTTGTAGAATGTAACAGTCCAACTTACCCACATCTCTTCAGGCCAAAAGCATTAGGTGTGGAGCCTATTCACACAATGAACTAAACCCCCAGTCCCAGTATGGAATATTGTGGGGAAAACTTTATCACCCAGGGGAGCCAAACGAACTGAGCAGATCTGTGCCAGCAAAATGGAGATGTCACTGGGGGACCCACATAAACTGGGGAGAAACAGAGGATGTTGGTTTCTTAAGAATAACCTTCCTTAGACATCAATCTATTTACTCTCCGATAGTTGTCGGTGGAGGCTGAGTAAGAGAAAGCTTAGCTTTATCCTTTACAGATAGAAGCAGATTGTTCAGAAAATAGTCATCTTTATTAGTAAGACATTCAGAAGTGTAATAGCCCATCCCATTCAGAATACATTGTTAAATTTAGAAACTTGCAAATTTAGAAACAGATGAAGCTGCTGCTGCCACTGCCACTGATGTAAGACATCACTTGATTTCATTCAGGGAAAAAGAGAGAGGAAAAAAAGGGAATGTAAAGCCTACAAAACATAATCTGTAGTCAGATAGTTCAAAGACAGTTATTTCTTGCTGGAAAGACAAATGATAATTTAATTTTACATCCAAGCAACAGTAAGCTTTGTAATAAGATAAACTGGTGTTTGATTACTTGCTTTACACCATAATTTAGTTTGGAATTTTAGAAGGAAAATGTCCTCTTTTACTATTTTGTTAGTGTCTTGCAGTTTCACCATAACTGCTGATGCCAGGGTTGCACAGACTAATTTGCTAAATAACTATTGCCTTGCTTTTTTTTGAATAAATATGTTATACACAGACTTAAGTGGGGTAGAAATAGAAATAATGCAAAACTACCCTGCTAAGTTTTAACTTAAAGTAAGTGCTCTGAATCCAAATGATGATGAAAGTCTTGGAGACAAGTCAATATAAAAAATATAGCACAGGAAATCATGATAAGGAACATAAGAAATTTGGGTTAAACACACATTCCAGAGTTTGTAGAGAACCAAGAAATCCAACTTATCAATAAGATCAAATATTTTCTGATATTTGTGGGGGGAAAAAAGTGATATTTTATGTTATGCCATTTTTTTTACATCAAGGTTGGAGCTCTTGGAATAGATTTCCTTCCTGCACCTCAGATAACATTTTGACTGATATGTGAGAAGAGCGAATGCATTGTGTTTGCTGAAGAACAGTAGGTTTTAGGTTTCTGAAGGTTTTTTGGTTTTCTTGCATTACATGATATAAAGAAGGTAGATCTAAACATTTGCCACCTCAGTTTTCTGCTGCTTGTGTCATAGTACTGTTGCACTTCACTTTCAGGGACTTTGAAATCTTTAAAGAGTTTGGAGCTGGAGCCAGCCACGTATAAAAGGCATGAGCTTTCCTCCACCACAGAGCTGGCAGCTGCCAGGAAAAGGCTAATAGCCATTTGCAAGCAAAGGAAAGCCTCTGATGTTTTCTTATCTAAGAAACTAGAGCTGAAGCTACCCATAACCAAGTAAGCATAGGATTGTTGGTTGGTTGCATTTTTTCTTTTCCCTGGGTTTTGTAGGAGAAATCTCAGTTTGTTGGGATCTTATGTTTCATTGGTCACTTATCTTGCTAAGGATGAGGATCTTCCCCCATTCCCAAAGACTATCTTTCTCTATTCCAACCATGACTGTGGTTTTGAAGGAAACTGCACTGAGAGCTATGAGGTGGGCACACGTTCTGCCTGCGGACCCTCACTGCAGAGCTATTCCTTGCAGCAGGGGGAAGTAATATCTTAAACTACACCAACGTTGGCTCAGTGAGTACAAATTAATAGTCCATAGCTGTTCTCTTCTTTTAGTTTAAATAAACCAGCAAGTTTTTCTATGCAAATTAAGATCCAAGTCCATTAAAATCTAATAATGGGAATGCTGGAACTGTTTTCCAGCAAAGCGCTGTCACTTTTTGCATTTGCTGGTACAAAGCAGGGAAAATGGGACTGGCGCATGTGGCACATCTCACCTGTGCCATTCATCTGCTTTATTTTCTCTTGCATGCTTTCAGACTCAAGTTATGTCTGACTCAGACATCAGGTGAGATCTCATCCAGTCTTACCTAAAGCTCAGGCCACTTTGTCCCATAGCTTTCTGAGGAAGAAAGCTTCCCTTTAGGTTTGCCAGCATAAATAATTTCAAAACAATGTATCTAGCCATATGAACTAAAATTTAAAAGATAATTACTCCTATAGCTTTTATTCTGTAGTTACAACAATAGTGATGCCATACTGCTATTACTGCACATCTCTATATTTTAATATATCAAGGTCTTTCTTCAGGGTGTGTTATAAAACCACCCAAAGATATTACGGGAATAGTTCTCTACTGCTGATTCTTAATTGCTATGGGTAAACTCTTCAGGAAGGGACTTTAAATGAAAACACTTTTATTTCCTCCAGGCATCTCACTACACCTAAGAGCCATTCACAGTCTGGGAATGTTCTTTTTTTGGAAACAAAATTTAACACTATCTTTGGGCTACATTCCTGAAGAATTTTCCTCTCCTACTAAAAAGCACCTGTGCTTCCTTCCTTAATTTAACCTGCTCTCTCTAGCTGAGACTGCTTCTCATGTTTAGTCATTCAGCAACTGGAATTGTTTCTGGTAAGGACAGTTTCTTTTTTTGTTTATGTTTGTTTCATTTTGGTTCCATCAGGCTTTTGAGCAGTCTATGGGTAAAAATGTGTTTTCTGCAATTTGTGAAGAGCCAGAGGAGGTAATTTGGTCAATAACTGGACATCGTAATCTATTGTAATAAAAGACAAAAATGTCTTTCATATAAATAGCATTATTTAAAAAAAAAATTTTATTCTTACTACATGAATGTTCATTTCTCTTTAAGGTGCAAAACACATTTCTTGAAAACCAAATTCAAGTCCCAGGCTCTGTAGACTGGACATTGTGTGAGAGCCTCAGTGTCTATAAAGGGGACGTTTCCTGTGCAAATTGATGTTTATGTATTCAACTTGACACCTAAACTAACTCTGTGACCAACTTGCAGAAGGTTTCAGGCTTTCAGTTGTGTAAAAGCTGCTTTGAGCTATAAGTGTATTCTTTTCTCTGATTATTTAAATCCTTGATCAGGGAAAGCAGTATACTTTAACTGCACTAGACTATGTAAAAATAATAAAATAACATAAAGGCTGCAAGAGTCTGTCCAGTCTGGAAAAGAAAGCTATTCTAAGCAGTATTGATAATTTCATTATTTTTTTTAAATAACTTTTTAATATATTTACTGTAAGTCTTAAAGGAACTGCTGCAGCATCAAGCCTGCAAGTATCATTTACAGAAAGTCATGCAGAGTTTCTCAATTTTTTTTCCCACAAAAAAACCTACAATAGGAATCATGCTATGCCCTTGGTCCTCACTGTAAACAAATGCATTGCCTTTCAGTCTATAGATAAGCTGAGGGATGTCTCATATCCAACAACGCAACAAATCCATTCATTTATTTCATCATTTTACTCTTTACTTTTGTCTATGTTGCTTTTCCTTTCTCACCTACCTTTCAATGCTTTGTCCTAACCTGATTTCATAAGCTCACTTACATCAATACTCACCAGTACTCACCTCTCCCACTTCAGCAGCACATTTTGTGCTTTTGTTACTCAGAGTTTTTATTCCTTTGCTGCTTTTACAAGTTCACGTCTTATTTAGTCTTCCAATTCACACACTTTACTTCCATTGCTTTCAGAAGTTTTCATTCCCTTATAAACTTCTACTGCTACCCTATTTCTTATTTCCTAACTTTATCATTAGACAGTTTTTGTGTTTTTTTAAATTCTTTTACTACTTGTTCCAGATCCTTGTCTGCGTACTCTAACTTTCTGCCCATCTTTGTACTGAAACTGTTTTCTGCAGCTTTGATTTGGTTAAATTTCACATTTCCTGTCTGCCTACTTCGTCTTGCACTCCCACTTTATCTGCATTTTCTGATCCTTCATCTCTGTGTTTCTTTTAGCCATACTTTCTGCCTTTGGTACATCAAAATAATATTTTAAGTTAACAGAAGTTGTGTAGGATTTTGGGCTAGGTTGTTGCATTTTTATTTTGTTTTGGTAGGTTTTGGGTTGGGGGTGCAGGGTTAGGGTTTTTTTCGGGTATTTTGTTGTTGTTTTTTGCAGTGCTGGGGTTTTTTACCAGTCTTGCAAGTTTTGTTTTCTGCTTCTCTTGTAAGGAAATACTTTTTCATAGGTAGGCTGCTGTAGTTAATACTTGGTATAAAGTAATGTTATTCAGTTAGAAAAAAAGACCATGTAGACCAGATGTCTATCATTGTCCTTAATTTCAAGTCATTTTCAAACTACGAACTGCAAATAAAACAGGAGAAAAGCCTGTGAAGGGGAACTGCAGAGCAGGGCCAGGCACCACTGTAGTAGAAACACTGCTACACACATATTGACAGAGGCCATTGGCAGAGGTTTAAAATGGCATCCTGCTTGCCTTACAAGCCAGTAAAAAAGAAGACAGCATGCTCTTGATTTTGAAAATTCCCTAAAAATAAACGAATCAATAATAAATTCAGGAATTCTGAGTAGCAGCTCTCTCAAAGCTGAACTGCAACAAAGCAAGGGCTTTTCAGACCTAGTACATTTTGAATGCTGGTGAGGCTGGAGGCAGGGGGCGTCAAGAAAGGAAACAAGACAATCATCTTAAGGGTAAACACAAAGAGACTCCCCAAATTGTGGAGCTTGCCTGAGCAGCAGATGTAGGTTTATCTGAGATGCTGAACTACCTGCTGTTTGTTTTTCCTGCTCTGCTCAAGGAACCTGCACTTTGTGCTTATTTTCTGTAAATAAACAAGATTATACCAAATGATACACCTGACTTCTATAATCTATTTTTCATCTTAACAGGAACAACTTTGCCAGGCTGCATTGGTTAACTGCTTCAGCAAAGTGGGTAATAGTATGACTTTGTAGTGCAAATTTAAAGGAAATGACAAAGTTGATTTGAAAGATCAAGTACAGTAGATGACACCTGTAAATCAGTGCTCTACGTTCATATGGCTGTAAAAACTAACCTGTCCGCAGTTAGCTATTTAATAGTTCTCAACAGTATAGTATTTATTAAAAAAAAGTTGCCTAGAGCCCCTCTTGAGGTCTGGCTTCCAATCCTAAAGAAATTGCAAACAGGGAGAAGAATGCTGTTCATGTATACTAAAAAGGGCAAATTTTAAACTAGCATATGGAAAAATTATTCATGAAGCTTTGAACTAACATGGTTTATAGTTGTCCAAAAGTACTGTCATGCTTGACTTCTATACTTCACATATTTAACAAATTAATACTAAATCATGAAGAATTTTACAAGGATAATAGTTAAATGAAAACTCATTAGTTTTGCAGCAAGCTGGCTTGCATTTTGTCAAGCAAAATCACATATGTGTACTTACAGGAAGAAAATTACTCTAGTCTGTCCTTAAGTGTGGTAGAGTCTGAATAACAGTGATCAACTTTACTTAAGAAAGTGCTAATGTCTTCCTCTGTTAACATCAGTCAGGTGATGCGTGTACTTGCTGTTCTGTCACAATGAGTACTGGCTGAAAATTGGACTGTCTGTTCAGAAGTTAAGATATTTTGAACAAAAAAAAGGCATTTCATACCAATTTAATTAAAGTGTTGCATATCAGTTAATCAAAAATATTATTCTCTTATGAAATGCTGTATTTTTGAAAAGGTATTTTGAACAGTCAGATATCTAACACCAAATGGCTCAACTCAATCAAAATGTCATTTTTCTAAAACATAGTTTCATCACAAAATGATGCATTATCATACAGTGATAATGATCTCCAAGCAACTGTATTTTCTAGTTTAAAAAGAAATATGTTGTGACACTATTATAATTTAAAGCCTCCTACAAACTATCCACTTAGTTGCAGACACTCCCATGGAGACCTCTCCCTTCCACTTGATTTCAGTCTGGTCCCTTTGAATTGCGAATAATTGCCAATTATGTCGAGTAATTATCTACCCATTCCCATTAGCAACAAATGGTGGTCCTTGTGATATTTCTATGTAGTGAGCTGTCCAGCTCCACTCCCACTGTTTTTTAATATCTATAGCTATGAAAGTAGATAGGCAAGAATGCTAGCTTTGTGGTTTATTACAGGGGCAAGTGAGGAGCTATGATTGGAAAATATTCACTGAGAAGGCAACAGGACCTTTCAGATCATTAGTGTTAAATGGCAGCTTTGACTGAGTGAGGATGAAAAAGGAGTGAACAAATGTTTGGACACTTAGTTTTTTATTATAAGCAGAAATCACAAAAATCTCAAGATAAATAGATAATACTTTTTTCCCTGAAGATGATTACTTGTGGGTTTTATTTTTTCTTTAAATACAAAAATGTTATACATGATCTTACACCTCTTTTCATTTTAAGCAAAAAAATAATTCCTTTTCTTTAAAATCCCAGATTTTCTGTGGTTTTGCAGTACTGTGCTAGACATTACTGCTGGGAGCAATTAGCAACAACTGAAAAAGTTGCTTCATTCTGACAAGAGATGAATGGGTTGCCATATACACATCTCATTAAAAATATAATCTGAAAACCTACTGCTGAAAGTATTTTGCAGTATTTTGTCAGCTACCTTTTATGGTTTTTTGTACCCTTATGCTCTGGTCAGGAAGCCGGCAGTGTCCTGACCTTTAGGTGGACCTAAAAATCCACCCTTGAAGTTTTCTCTCTCTTTTGTAGAAAATGTTAAGAGCTCGTTGTTTCCCCGTGCTGCTTCCTCTGTCACTTGTGAGTTGAGCATCTGAGCTTTCTGACCACAGCCTATGAAGGTCAGTGGCTTGTTAGGATCTCAGTTCGAAGATAGCAGATACAGCAAGATTGCAGACTCTGTCATAGCTGTGTTGATTACAGTTGCTAATATTTAGACCAAGAAAAGCCACTTTATAACAGCAAGCAGTACCCACAAGTGGCTGATAAATGCTATTTCTTAGTGCTTAAAAGAAAACAGATGTCTCGTGTCCCTGACATCATATTTAAAGACCAAATATCTTCAGATTTTGAGAATTTTGTTCCTATTGCTTGTTTATATTTGAGTTGTTCCCTCATCTTCTTAGAATCACTTCCTAATGGGGCCAGCTCACACATTTTTAGCTTATGAAAAAAGCAAAGTAATACTAATTTCAGCCTACTATTAAAGGTTAAAAATTTAATTTCACAAATTTGGAACTTTTCATATTAGACACACAACTCATATTAGAGACATAACTGGTTAAAGCATGTGCATTTCTAGATAGCAAACAGTTATGGGTTAATAATGGAATCATCTGACGCTGAATAACTTCCTTGAAAACAGAGTATCCTAAGACACACTACTGTGCCTGTAAGTGTCAGGTGAAGGTTATTTTTAGACTTGTGAAAATTTTTGCCCTATAGAAGTGGATTTAATCAGTCAGGGCTGATTGGATTAAGCAGCTGTTTACCGTGAGAATAAAACAGAACTGAAATATTGTTCAAGTCAAGAAGGACGAGATGCTCCTTTTGCTTTTTATATCATAGGATGAGTTGTAAAGACTCCACAATATATTCTGCACTCACAAGTATGAAACACTTCAATGACTTCATTTTACTGTTGAAAGCACTTGTTGTTGTTTTCTATTGTTTACTTCCTCCAGAATTTCTACTTGACTGCAAATTCAGAGGTGAGCATTTATGCTGAGGAGGAACAAAAGGTGGTTTTGAATTGCCCACATCTCTTGCAGACCAGGAACATCAGCACATGTTGTTCTGTGTTACAGCCTGTCATCCTTAGCAGTGTCACTGAAACAGCTGTGCTGAGCACTACTCACCCTCTGGCTCAGAGCATAAGTCTATTCTTGTCTGCTGGGGATTTTATTCTGGAGATTTACCTTCCTATCCCTGTTAATCATCTGCAGGCTGGTCAGATACTGGTGACAACACATGCCCCACTGCAAGGAAGAGACACCACAGATCCTTGCCTTCTTGGTTCATAGGTTCCCCAGGGATGATGACAACGTGGAGACACAGAGTGAGGGATGTCTCTCATGACAAATGTCTGGGTGAGGAGAGACAGTAAATTTTGGGACTTCTGCACAGGAAGCTCTGCTCCTATTTTGTTACAAAATTTATGTTAGCTGTTGCTTGGCTTTAGTAATTTTTTTAATACTTCTTGAGTGTTGTATATTGCTATCTTTAAAAAAAATAAAATATGCAATTTTCAACGCTTCTTGGCCAGTTGTTCTGGGTCATTTAGCAAATTACCAATTCTTTTCCTTATGCTGCAGCTTGAGATGCGAGTATATTCCATGGCTTATTTCTTGGATTAAATATATGACCTTAAATGGTGAGAAAATGATACATTTCTCAGGAAATCTCAAGATTTGCTGTACACTTATCCAGAATCAGACCAATTTTTCTTCCTTACTCATGACAACTCTCATCAATCTTTTGCAGATATATAAATGAAAATCTAAGTTGTGATCCATGCATAATATTACAGCCACAAGCTGTTTCAAGCAAAAAACTGTTTAAGTTCAGCTAGCGGAAACTTTGGGCCTCCTTTACTACTAGAAGCTTTCTCTCTTCTGCACCTGTGGTGCTGGTAAGCCCAAAAGCTAAGATATAGATTTTTGTTTGTTTCTATTTTTTGTTTTGTTTTGTTTTGTTTTGTTTTTTTTGAAAGAAGAGTGCTAAAGTATATCTGTATGTCATTGTGGTCACAAATCCTGTAAAAAAAGAAATGCACAGAAACAGTAGCACCAGGCTCAACCAGCTTCGTGAGGTATTAGGAATTCCCTAATTGTATTAGGAAGTTTCAGGCTGGCTTGACCCTCTCTTCCTATCTGCCCCCTGTCATACATTTTAAATATAATATAATCTTTACGACACTGATCAAAACCATTAATGGCTACCGAGTCATCATCAAGGTTTGCATTTCCTAGGAGACACGCTGAATTGGAGGATCTTCAGCACCTCTGAAAATTCTTTGTTTCTTTTGCAAAAGTCATTAGGATTTTCTCGCTCTGTTTCTGTCACTCAGTGTTTCCGCTCCCCTCTCTCTTTTCCACTTGCCCTCCAGATGCAGCTGCTGTGCCCTGGTGCCCGCTTGTATTTTGTAATAACTATTGCAGAGCCTCTGTGATCCCTAGTTTCTGGTTTGTTGGTTTGGGGTTTTTTGTTGGTTTCTTTTATTTTATTTTTTTTCCCTGACAGTTTTCTCTGCCTTGTTATTTATTTGCCCACTCATCTGACATTCTAGTGAGTAAAAGATATGGCATAATGCTTCATTCAGAAAGAAATTGTTCATGTTCCTGCTTTGCACACTACTATCAAAATATCATCTATTTTAATAACAACACAAGTAATTCCAGTAGATACCACTGTAGCTAAAATGCCTGCAGTAATAGACCTAATATACTATTTATTGCCTTTTAACTTAGTTCTTTGTACTTGAATGACAATAGTCCCACTGCGAAGCAATTGGTATAAGTTGGCCTACTGTGCTATTATGTTTTAATGTCCCTTACTACACACTTTTATACTCCAACAAACATTTTCACTGTGATACAAAATGTAGGTGATATTAGATATCTCTCTTTATAGTTTAAAAAGCAAACAGAAATCCCAACTAGATTGAAAGTTAAAATACATATATATATAGTGTGAATATATACACACTATATTTATATTTATCTATGTGTAAAATGAGCTTGATTCTATTCTCTCCACTGAAGGCAATAAAGCCAGTTTGGTTAAGTGACAGAATCAAGCTGTGTGTGACACAGTATGGGTACATGTATTTGCTCTGCGTGAACTGTAAAATATCCTAGTGGGACTAATATAAAATATAACAAACTATGATATAATTTGGAACAATGCTTTCCTTAGTGAAGGAGAAAAGCAATTATATGATTAAAATAGCTGGAATCAAGCTTATTGCACAGATAAGTAGCTTATCTTTTCCAAAAATATGATTAATCAGAGAATAATTTATGTGCTAGATACTGAGACAGATCTCCTTCCATAGATTGTTTCTAGCCCAAATTTTTCATAATCCGTAGTTTTACGGAAAGCACAACAAAAATTAACATTACAAAAACTGCTGTACTCTGACACAATGTAAGCTCAGAGCAGACACTTGTGTTGTTGGAAAGCATCACTGAAGAACTACAGAAGAAGAGTGACTGCCTCTCAGGGCCCAATAAGGCTCCTACAGCCTTTGGGTCATGTGACACATCTGATTCTCATTAGCTGCACCTCACTTTTATCCTCATTGCTCGTCAAAACACATTCTGTGACTTCCTTTCTTAGCACTTTGTACAATGATGTTCAAGTGCATGTTTTATATTTGCCTCTTACTTTTTATTATTTTTTTCTTTCCTTTCTCTTCTGCATTTAGGAGATGGTACCTTGAAAACTGGTATCCTAGGGATGCTCCTAGACTGCCTGGACAAGCCTTTCTGTGCAAAGACTTAGCTACTTCTAGACAAAAACCATACATGTTTCTTTTCCACTTTGCTTGTGGGGGGAAGAAGAGAATCCATATTTTATTTTATTTTCTTCTGAGGTTTTTTGGTGAAGGTCACCGTCATATGAGCAGGGAACTCTAGGACTACTTGACTTTTCCTAGCTACCCCTTAATATGTCCAGAAAGGTTATATTTAGCTGTTTTCAGACTTTTGGAAGTGTAGCAACCCAGCCCAGCAGTAAAATCTTGAAAACTTTGGTGAATGACCACTATGCACATGCAGGTTAAGTGTGAGAGACTTGAGAACAGAGTCATTTACAATCCATTTTATGTGTTATCTCAGACTACACACATTAAAAAAAAGAAAAAATAAAAAATAAAAAAGAAAAAAGACAAAAGAAAAAAGAAAAAAGACAAAAGAAAAAAGAAAAAAAAACAAAAGAAAAAAGAAAAAAAAGAAAAAATAAAAAGAAAAAAGAAAAAAGAAAAAAGAAAAAAGAAAAAAGAAAAAGAAAAAAGAAAAAAGAAAAAAGAAAAAAGGGTCCTACAGGAAAGCTGGGGAGGGACTTTTTAAAGGGCAGGTAGCAATAGAACAAGAGGTAATGGCTTTAAGCTGGAAAAGGGTAGATTTAGGCTAGATATTAGGAAGAAATTCATTACTATGAGGGTGGTGAGACACTGGAACAGGTTGCCCAGGGAAGCTGTGGATGCTCCCTCCTTGGAAGTGTTCAAGGCCAGATTGCACAGGGTCTTGAGCAACCTGGTTTAGTGGGAGGTGTCCCTGCCCATGGCAGGGGGCTGGAACCAGATGATCTTTAAGGTCCCTTCCAATCGAAACAATTCTATGCTTCTATAAAAGCAACTAGGATAAATCAGATGACTGTGCGTGCCTGTATTCTCCCTGAGGGTTTACCCAGCTAGGGAACTTCACAGTTAAACTCTTGTCAAAAAAGACAATTAAGTTTTATCAGAGGTCATCAAGGAGAACAGGAGAAGCATCTGCGTAGGAAATGCCAGGCACAGTCAAGAGCAGTATTTAAATGTTGGTAGATAGTAGGCATAAAAACATTGCACATATGCTGTCTTTTAGGTTTGGTCTTTTTGAATGAGCATGAAAGATTTTGAACTGCAACTGCTTTTAGAGAATGTTGTTAGATGTGTTTCTTAGGAGAAAATAATCTTTCCCTTTTGTGACCCAGCTAAGGAAAAGGTGGCACTTTGATTTAGCTGGATATGTGTCAGAGCTGTGTAAAATCAGCTTTGGGTATTGTGAAAAAGAAAATATTTGGTTATAAATTAGCACCATCCTTCACAAGAACTGTTTTAAAATTATATATGAATTTCAACTTTCAAACCAGAATAAGTGTCTTCAGTCTTTTTATTGTTCTTTTTATTCCAGACAGCTGTAGTGCTGATATGCTCTTCTAGTAACAGTAAACAGGGCACAAAAAAGCCAACTTGCTCTAAGAGGTAAGGACAGCAAACCAAAGACTATTGCAGCACTGAAGATGGAAAGGCTATGCCTCAAATAATGTAATGTATTCATGCACAAAAAGTCTACAAAGGCCTATTTATATTTTAAGAACGACAACGTCAAGTTGTATAATTATATGAAATGTTTTTCTTTAAGAAGTTTAGGTTTTTTTCTTTTCAAGTTGTTAAGTGCTTACACTTTAATAAGTGTAAGCCTTATATGGAAAAAAAAGGACGAACAAATATTTAGAAGAGTTTTTTTAATTGTGGTAAATTCATTAAAAAAATCAGTTGCATCTTTATTATTCTATTTTTACATGTACAGTATGGTGCTAATATATAATTAAAGTACAGTGGGGTTATTACTTTTTACATTGTGGAGTAGTAAAAAAAAAAGTTTAGATTTATGTTTGGCAGATGATGTATCACCTGCAGCTCAAAGTGACAAACTTGCACATCAGGGGAAAAAAGTATGCAAAAAGGATAAAATTTGGATGTGTGCTGTGATTTTAAATAAAATAGAACAGAAAAGAATCCCTTTCCTGTGAAAGTGGGATGGGGAGGAAGAAGTTGTAGAAATAATGAGCATGCTGTTTAGTTTAAGGACAGGGAATTGCTTGAAAGAGTCCAGCGCAGAGCCACAAAGATGATCGAGGGAGTGGAGAATCTCCCTTATGAGGAGCAGCTGAGGGAGCTGTGTCTCTTTAGTTTGGAGAAGAGGAGACTGAGGGGTGACCTCATTAATGTTTATAAATTTGTAAAGGGCGAGTGTCAGGAGGAAGAAGCCAGGCTCTTCCCAGTGACAGCCAATGACAGGACAAGGGGCAATGGGTGCAAGCTGAAGCATAGGAGGATCAATCTGAATATGAGGAAAAACTTTTTCACTGTGAGGGTGACAGACCACTGGACCAGGCTGCCCAGAGAGGCTGTGGAGTCTCTTTCTCTGGAAAAATTCAAAACCTGCCTGGACACATTCCTGTGTGACCTAGTTTAGGTGATCCTGCTCTGGCAGGGGGGTTGAACTGGATGATCTTTTGAGGTCCCTTCCAACTCCTAATATTATGTGATTCTGTGATTCTATATTTTATCTTGGTTATTATTAAATAGAAAAATTTTGCATGCTACAATCAGAGTAAAGAAACTAATTTTTTTCCTTGTCAATTATGTATGTCTGGAAGTTTTTGTAAAACCAAATGTGGCAACTTAGAGTGGAAGATACGCCTCCTCTGAACTCCTTGAACAGACTGATGTTTGGAAGTGAACCTTGTAACCTTTTCTGAAAATGTTATATTTTCCTACTTTTATTGCCATTGCCCTAAGAAGTGACAGCCTTATGTGTCCTGCTGTCTGCAAGCAAGAACTAGAAAAGCTATCGGGTAAGTAGAATACAAAATATGAAATGCATGGTCAATGTTTGATGAGGAATATGGGAGAATATGGAAGTTTTCAATAACTATTAAAGTCAAAAACCTAGACTTTCAGGCCATTACTTACTCTAAATAATACCTTGCACCAGTGATAGGTCCTCTAACTTGAATGGAAATAATTGTACCTTACCTAGATTCACATTACAATATACTGAATCTTAATATGACACAAAGTAAAACAAAATGTGGCTCATGCTTTTTAGAAATTTTTAGTAGTAAAAAAAAATGATCCAAAATTCTTTAATTGGTTTAGGTATTTTAGGAGGAATTAACAGGTTTAGTAAATTAGAGCCGTTCCTGGAGGGATCCCCAGGTGAGCAAGTAGGAGCGAAAATTCACATTTAAAGCCATGTATAAGACAAAGAGAGTTTAATTATTGTCTTAATGGGGATTTTATAGAATAAGAGCAAGCAACTTAAAGCCAAATGCATTTCTGTCAGAACAAGGGATGGATCAGATTCACAAAATGCAAATGCTTTGGAACCTCCATCTCGAAGTCTGATGCTGGCATGTGCCATTTTGATCTAACAAAACCTGTAGAGCAAACTGTACCCATCTAGGGAAGATACCAGTGATATAAAAGGCCAAAAGAGGATCAATACAATGAATAGATCACTTTCATCAGAGCTATTTCCAGGCCATGTATTTGAAGCAGATTAATAAACAGGTCTAGATTGTTTCAGTAAGGAATTTGTTGCCTCATTCACCTTGAATACAAGACAAAAGACCCAACACAATTCACAGACTGTGATCCTGATTCTGCTCAACACAGAAACTTAAAAGAATAGGAAGTGCAAGGAAGAGAGAGGTTTCAAGCAGGGAAGGAGCAAGTAACATGAAGACTAAGTCTTTTTATTGAACTCCTTTAGAAAAACTGTCCATTTACTTCTTGCAAGCAGACTCCTGCTGTGTATAGCAGCTTGGTATACACTAAAAATTTTACATGAGTGAAATATACAGCTGAAAATCTGACCTGTGTTATTTTCTAGCCATTCAAGTTCTGGCTGAGGGCTGGATTGAAGGAAGAATTTTTAACTGAAAATAGCTCAAAAACATGAAAAGAAGCTTCCAGAAATAGTCTTCCAGAAAATACATGTTTGAATTTGATGTTGTTTGTGTCAGTCCTATCAACATAATAATTATTATTATTTTCCTCTGGGATTTTCTTTTTTTAATTGCTTCTAATCCTGCTCATGAGTGGAAGCTAAATGCTTTTATCTTAATTTAGCTAGCATTTAATGGACCTGTGTTCTTCACAGGTCTTCATTTAAAGAATTTAAAATTTGGTGACAAGTACTTAATGAGTTCTAGAGAAAATAACTTTGATTATTCATTACAATTAAAAATTTGTTCTTTCTCAAATGGTATCTTTTCTCTTTTATGTAGCATTTTAGTTATATGATTTAAAGAGAAAATTCTAAAAGGGCAGCCTAGTTTACAGAATGAAAACTATGTCTGTTAAAATCCTGTTTAAAATTTTATGACAGTACAGTTTATTAACATGGAAAGAAATTTAACATCTAGTGTATGATCCCTATTGTTGCATTCATTTATTATCCTGGCCCTCTAATAGACAACTTCAATTTGAATAACATGTCGTACAAGTACGAAAATAGAATTGCTGTTAAGAGTGGCTTAATTAGGCTGGTGGTGGTACACACTGTCCCTTTCTCACAATGGATTTATTAATGTAAAAGTTGAATTATATGTTATTTAATTAGGGATACCTCATATTAAGAGACTTCTGGACTTAACGTTCTCTTTGACTAACAAGCAATAATGTGCACTATTCAAACTGAAAAGTAGAAAAAATGCAGTGAAGCAGAAAGAGGTACCACTACAACAGGGGCTGTCCAGGAAAGCAATGGATAACTTGACTAGGATAAGTGAAGTAGACTAATTACTGGAGTTTGCTAAGAAGAGGTAAATCATATACTGTCCTCTCTGACAGTGAAGAGGGCAAACTGCATCAAACACAGCACAACCAGCCTGTCAAAAGAGATGATTATCCAGCTGTATTTAGCACTGGTGCAGCCTCACCTTGACTATTCTGTGTGGTTCTGGGCCCCACCATTTGAAAAGGATGTTCAGGTCATGAATACATCCAGAGGAGGGCAAAGGGTGAAAGGGCTGGGAGGCATGTCCTCTGAGGAGAGGCTGAGGACTTTGGGCTTGTCTAATTTGGAGAAAAGGCTGAGAGGCAGCCTCATTGCCCTCTACACCTTCCTGAGCAGGGTAAGTGGACAGGGAGGTGCTGATCTCTTTTCCTTGGTTACTCAATGCCAAGACCCATGGAACTGGCTCAAAAAACTGTGTCAGGGAAAGTTCAGGCTGGATGTTAGGAAGCACTTCTTCACCAAGATGGTGGTCGAACACTGGAACAGGCTTCCTAGAGAGATGCTTGATGCTCCAAGCCTGTCAGTGTTAAAGTTAAGATGCATCTGGACAACTCCCTTAATAATATTCTTTAACTTTTGGTCAGCACTGAATTGATCAGGCAGTTGGACTAGATGATCATTGTTGGTCCCTTTCAACTGAAATGTTCTATCCAGTTCTGGATATCCAGTTCTGTCTTAACAAAGAGTGAAGCTTCTGGAAGTTATCTATTTGCCAGAGGGAACCAGAAAAAGAGGGAAAGATTTTTAGGCATCCTAACACATTTGAAACTGATGTCAAACATGCAAGACCAGACAGCTTGTGCAATTTCTAATTGGAGATCAAATTATAACAAAGTCAGGGTTCCCAGCCTGAGAGAAAGATTATCAGAAAGATCTTTTTTTGTTCATAAAAAAAAAAATGCTGATTTGACAGACAAAGGAAGGCAACCAAGCGAGGTCATATGTTTTGAGGTGAGGGGCGGGTGGGGAGAAACAAGAAATGTTAGTGTATTAGATAAGTAAATCTTAACACTCCTATGAGCATACAGGAATGAAACGAGACCAAACACTCAAAGGAAAAGTCTAAACAAAATATGACCCATTATTTAGAAGAAGCAGAATGAAAAATTGTGCAGAATGTGAAAAAAAAATTCAATTTAAGCAGTGTCTGGTGTTTAGATAGACTATATTCAGAAGAAGCAAACCCATCTTTTAGAAAAGTCAGTAGAGAAAGACTGAATGCATGTAAAACTAAGTTAACGATGCAATCTTGATCACCAAGTAAAAGGAAGGCTTTTTCTTAAATTTGTCCAAAGAACCACATGTGAGAACTGGAACATCAGCTTAAATATTAGTGAAGTCTTTATAATTTCTAAAGTAAACCCTGGTGCAGAAGCTTGTGTGCTGGTAGCAATAAAGGCTTTGGAGAATATTTACTTGTGCTAAAATATGGAAAGTTGGAAGAAGAGAGCAATTGAATAATTCCTAGTATAAATGTGTATGAAGGAAGGTGACCCCTCCCCCCAAAACAAAACAAAACAAAAACAAAACAACAAAATCAAGGAAACAAAACCAAAGCCAAACCTGTATCAAAATTTTATTTGTTTGAAACAAGAGTGATATGCTTCTGAACAATTATTTTTGCTATCTAGAAGTAGCATCATTAGAAAGTATGGCTTTTAGAGATGAAATCTCTAAACTAATGTCTGAGTTTTCTATATGGGACATAGTAAATGTTGTTATCTATATAGGACATAGTAAATGTTGTTATGATGGGCAAAAAGCATGGTTTTCAAAGGAATATCATCATAAGTATGTTACTTCAGTTCCAGGTTGTCCAAGCTCAATGATGTTATGGAAAGTGTCGTAGAAATTGACATAAGAATGCTTTAAAAAGCTGAAAAATCAGATTCCCATTTGGCATTCTTAAATTTCAGGGTAGTGTCCTTTAAATCTGATCTGCTACCAACTGAAATATGATTTGACAGAAAACTTAGAGCCAGACAACTTGATTGTATAACCTCTTCTTTTAACTTAGAGGTAAGGCAGGTTAGAAAAACAAAAAAATGAAACAGAAAGTGTGCTTGGAGAATAGAAACTATCATACGGCCTATACATCTGCAAGACAATATATATGATGAACAAACATAAGCAAACAAGACATTAATCTTTAGGGAAGTTGTTCCAATTAGGTTATCGAACATATAGGAGAAATTGGAGATAACTCCTTTTCAGAAAGGAACTGTAGGAGCAAGAGGTGAATTCTTAAAAATTAAGTGTAGAAACAGAAGCAGCTGTAGAGAAGCTGGTAAAAGAAATCACAGTATTGTACTTGAAGAGCTGAGTAGCAGAAGAATTGCAGAGACTCCTTCAGGACACCAGAGGAAGGATACAAAAAGGCTTTTTGCAACAAACAGTTGTCAATGGATTCCTGCTATTTAAGCAGCAATAAAAGGCAGCTAATACAGAATTTGCCTTGTATGCAGCTTGAACATAGAGAAGAAGAAAGAAATAGTGATATCTGGGGCAAGCTGCAACCACATAGCCAAATGTCAGGTTATCGATGGCATTCATGGCTGAGCCAACAGAATATGAAACAATGGAATAATTGTTGCAGGGTGCTGGGGAGACTCCATCATTATAGAAGCTCAAGAAGAGGTTACAGAGAGACCTGCAGGAATGAGGTAAACGTAATAGACCTGATCTGGCCAAGGCACTGGCCTAAAAAATTGCCCACCCTTTCTAGCTCACCTGGGAAATCTGTTACAGTCACAAGGGTCTGCAACTGCACTTAAGACAAGAGATTCTAGTAGAATTCCCAGTAAAAATATGAAATGCAAAATGAAAATTAAAGTCAGAATATTTCCTGGGAAGTGAGTTTCCAGGTTCTCCACTGAAATAAAGTATCAGCAGTTACAAAAACATGGCTCCTTATTCTTTTCACTCTCTCCTCCCTGTTTACTTTCCTTAGTCTCAATTCAGTAAAGCACATGCTGAATTTTAGAAGCCTTCTGAGGTACCCTTGAAATCCCAGGACAACTGAATGCATGACTTGGTGTTTTCCATATAAGTATTGGTTGGTCGTGGTAAGTGTGTGTTCATAAACTTTGATGCATCAGTCTTATTTTGTGTCTGTTCCTGTTCCCACAGAGACTTTGCAAAGCTAAGAATTCATCTTCATGCTGTTGCCTCATTTCCAAACAGGAACCCTGCAAAGTATGGATCCATCTGATGAAGTCAGTTACAAAGGTTCCCACATGCTCCCCTCAGCCTTCCTCAGTCTTGGGGAGTCTTCATACAGGGTTAGCAAAGCCTGCAGTTTTTGGTGAAATGCACCATGGGTTGGAGAGCCTCAAGCAGTGATTACTTGCAGTTATGAGAAGGAAACAGATCCTTGGACCCTGCCAACAGAATGCCCATCTAGGTTAAAAGCAAAGTCAAGCCCAGCCATTCCTTCCAGCATCTCTCAGGGCAGCATGGACAGACAGAGAGAGCCAGCGAGATGCCATTGGGAGCCCTTCCAGTTGCTTGGAATTACTTGGGTCAGGTTCAGCCAAAATAACACTCTCTTCCCCAAGATCTTATATTACATCTACTGTTCCCAAAACATGGGTGGCTGGTTTCATGCCAGGGCTGAGGCTGTGGGTGCTGTAATAATTTGGAAACAACTGATTTTCCCATGTGTGCTTTTAGGGAGATAATTATGATAGCTGCACGCACAACTCCTTGGGCCACAAGTTAAGAAATAGCTGGTACTCCAGCCTGAAGCTAATTGACATTTAGGATCTCTTAAGTCTTGGAATATTTTTTTGAGAGGAGAGATTTTTCAAAAGTGAATATTTCTAATTATGGAAGGAGCTGGTAAGGTTTGTCCTCTTTGCTGGATCCCAGGGCTATTGTACTAACCAGTAATTAAGGGAGAGACATAAGAGTGATGTGTTACGTACGTAAGGCATACATAAGTGTTTTTAAGTCTGGAGATATTTTTTCATAAGCTTTAATCTTGCACATACTCTCCAGTAGTTTCAGGTGTTAGAATGACTGGGATCATGCTATTGTTTAGGAATGAGAATGTAACAGAAGTCTTTTCAAAGTATCACGGATACTCCAAAAACATCAGTGCTCATTTAATGTTACCAAGCATTTTATTCAGATGGTACAGTGCAGAAAGGTCCTGCTGTGCAAGGCTCTATATATACTCAAAGAAGAAAATTCATACCCTACTAACCCACACCCCAGGGAAAACAGAGTAAGAGGAAGCATTTTTATTCCTGTTTTACAAAATGGGCACAGAGAGGTAAATCACTTGTTGGGGTCATTTAGAAAGAAGGTAAGTAATATGAAGTAATGTAAGGACTAATTCAGTACCTTCTGTTATATTATTCTTTCTTTCTTTAAAAGCGCTGCTTCTTTGGAGACATTTAAAACCCACTTGGATATGTTCCTATGTGATCTTTTCTAGGTGATCCTGCTTTAGGAGGATGGGTTGGACTATATGATTTTCAGAGGTTCCTACCTTTCGGAGATTCTATGTCTCTATGATGTAAGAAATTTAGATGCATTTTCTAAGGTTTCCATTATGATATGTTGTCTTTCCCACATAAATAAGAGGGTCTTTAATTTAGTCGAGTTAGATACAGTGTTAGACACAAACCTGCAGTCAGTTAAAATTGTCTGCTATTGCCTGCAGATCCAGATGGTCTAACATTAAGCCCACAAAAGGCCATTTGATCTTCCTTCATGATTTGGGAATTGATGTTGTGTGGGAATAGTTTGGGCAAAAGGAATGGAGAATTCAGCATTCATTTAGTCGTCATCACAGTGTGTGCCTAAGTGTGTTGCACTTGCTTGGGAGACTGCAAGCCACATTAAAAAGGGTAATGAGAAGAAAAAGGTAGGTATTGAAAATTTTAGTTACTTATGGTGCTCTATAAAGCTGAATTTTGAATAGTAAGATGATGGATAGTGAATCACTTAAAAACAAATCTTTTTTGGCTCTTTAGCTTGTGTAATAGGAACTCCTTTAACAGAGCTCCTTGTTAACTCATTAAGGAAATTCAAGACTAGAGGATGAAAATGGCTTTGCATACTGTCAGGAGGCAATATGATGCATTGAGTTGTCTTGGAAGCAGAGGTATTTGTTCCACTGATTCTTTCAAAAGCATTCTGTGGATTTTATGGCTTCTACTTTTCTCCCTTCATTTTCATCAATCTATAATTAATCTTGGGGAATGTTTGTCATGCATCATTGTAACTTGGTACTCTCTGAGGCTTCTTTGGAAGCCTGTCTCTTGCAGACATGAAGGAATTAATTTTTTTTCAAGATACAGTGGGTGCAAGATGTGAATATCAGGAAGACCACTTTTGGTTCTTTTTCTGCAAAGTGTCTACAGCCCTACAGATTAAAGGCAAGGAATGAGAAGAAGGAAAGAGTACATATAAGCAGTGGAAAAGTGAGAACAGGAGATGGGGAAAGCATTTATTTAAATAAAATAACTCTGTCTTCCTCTATACAGTTGTATTTGAACACATGTGTGTATGCATAGACACTTTTAAACATACAACTCTTTCTGAAGTGAGGGATGAAAACTGCTTGGTTTTGGTTTTCTGATACACTATCAGGTATATTTTGCAGCAAATGAAGTTAAAAAATTTACTGGATATATGCTGTCAGAGTGGTTGAATTCTAACATTGGTTAAAAATCCATTTTCACTAAACATAACTCAGAAATTTAAGGAATCTAAAAGCTTTGATGCTCACTAAAGAGAAACCTTATTCTTTTCAAGTTTAGGAACTAAATGAATGAAGATTTCAAGATATTCCTCCTGTAAAAAGGAATCAATTAATGAGAACTTATGTTACAACTGTGTTGGACAGCAAGTTGCAAAGAAGTGTCATTTGCTTGGATTTGAAAAGGAAGGAAAAACATTGATTAAAGAGAGTTGGAAATGTTTATTGATTAGTATTTTTCTAATGCATTCTCTTTGTAGCAAGTCTGTACTATGAGGTTCTGCAGTGTGAACACACATACACTATTTAAAGTGGACTCTACAGATCAGCTTTACTGGACTGCTCACTGAAGTACTAATCAAGCAGATGATGTGTTGACCTGTACTTCACAAAATCATAGAAAGGAGCTGATTGTTTTTTGTTATTATTTCTTTTCTTTTTAAGATGCCTTTTCAGAGAGTAAAATATGACCACCATGGAGGTAAAAAAAGCAATGTACATCCATAGGGAAGCATTAATACCCTCCATCTTTGCTAGAGTGACTTTACCTGATAAATATTAGTTGTCTCTTTAATGACCGCATCAGTTTAGTGTCTCTTGTTCTTCCAAGCTGACTATCTGTTCTATATTAATTATAGCTGATTAACATCCAGTACATAAGAGGATTTTCTTTAGTAACATTGTACAGTGTTACAGCTGTTAGTACTGCTTTGTTGTCTCTCATTTCTCACTTTGTTCTCTAAGATAATTTGGTTCTCTTTACATGATAATTCATGTCTCCTTTCGGGTGGTGTCTTCCAGGTCTGCAACATTCGCATGTTTTATTAGTAGAGTTACAAGTCTTTTCCTTGAGTAAAAGTCATTAAAGAAATGCTTAACACAACATCTTGTGCAACCTGAGATGCTCTCCTAACACCTTCCCTCTAGTTTGGAAGGTCCTTATTTGTCACAGTGCCAGTCATCTCCCTTGCCTCTTAACTCATCTTATAATCAATGTCCTAATTCCCAATTTCTCTACTTTAGCAATTTCTCTTGAATGTTTTACTATAATTCAGGCAGATTGGATCTACCATATTTCCTGTTTCTACAGAACGCCAGTATCTTCTCTAAGAAAAGTACTGTCTGTACCTGGCATGATCGACCTTTTTTTCTGTTCTCCATCCACATTGCAGAAACAATTATTCTTCCGCGCTTATCAGTAGCTCTTGAATTCTCCTGAAAGGAAATTACAGCTGTTATTGGGAGATTCATCTAAGAAAAATCTTCAGGATGTTGTGAAAATGGTTTTGAAATATTCTGTAAGACAGACAAAGGAATGCTTGCACTGCCCCTAGTATATTATAGTGCCTCTTTAACTAACAACCTCCATAGAAACATCGGCAGTCAGGCCGTGCAGATACTGATTTGAGTGCTGTGTAATGATTGCAATAAACCTATTTAGAGGGGGAACACAAGGCTTTATAACAACAATCCCATTGTTAGGCAGTGAAGCTTTGTGAGCTTTCTGTGTTTAGTAAGATTTATCATTTATTTTTTGGAGCAATGTAAGGATCATTCTAGTTTCTTAAGAGAGAACAAGGGTTTGATTATTTGTGATCCTTTCAGATAATGATTTTTAGCAGGGGGCAGGGTTGGGAAAGCAGCAAAAGAACTGAAGGATTTTCCAGTCAAAGACTTCTCAGAATAAAATGTCCAGCACTATATTTTGCCACTTTGAAGCAGATCGGCTTAATTAAATAGTTATGGTTCTAATGGATGTAGTAGAAAATAGTGACTCCAGAATTTTATGATTTTCTAAAACTTGCATTAAAATGCTGCATTGAATTTGCACCAAAACCTTTGAAAATATGCATTCAGTAAAACTAGATAAATGATGTCTTGAATGTCATTTCTTATGGCAGTGCAGAAGCCTTTTTCTTGATCTTGAAACTATTTTTTCCAATAGTAAGGCTGTCAACATTAAAGGAAAAAATAAAAACAACCACAAAACCTAAGGGTACTCTGTTTCTCCTGCAACACACACCGCAACAGAAACAAGTGCAAAACATTAACAAATCTATTCCAAAAGTCATTAGTCATCTCTGGTCACAGCATGGAAAAAAATACCTGTCTTAGTGACATGAGTGGCAAGTCCATCCAGAAGTTGTGTAACAGCAACGAGAATGTGTCAACAGACATTTACAGATTAAAAGCTCCCACCTAACATCTACCCTGTCTGTATGAGTTTGAATGTTTTCTTTGTTTGTTTGAACTCAAGATACACTCTACCTATTTGTTTTTTATAGATCTCAGAAGAAAGTGTCTCTTTTGAACTCCATTATTGCTGGATTTGGGGTTTCTGTCAGAAACAGTGCAAGAACAAACAGTATTCAAAAGATCCCATTTTGCCTCCAGCTAAATTCACTAAGTGTCAAAGCAAGTGATTTATTTATTTATAAAGCAAAATCAACTTGGTTTTCAAATCACTAAGAGTCATGTTGGAGTGAGGGGGGTGCGTAAAGTTAGAGACTAAGTTACATGCTTGGTTCTTATTTTATTTAGCTTTGTTCCCCTGTTAGATGTGACCCTGTGGCAGTTTATGGCCCCCATACGGTATACAGTTTGAGTGAAAAATAGATCCATTTGGCCATAGTTTCAGGGAATGCTTTTCTAGACTTTTACACTGCTGAAAGCTTTATTGCTGCTGTCAATGGGAGAAGATACAGACTTTCAAATAAATCTGCTCAATATTTGCCTGCTGATTGTCTCAGCTTATGCCTGTGCTTTCTATGCAATTTCAAACAAAAGTTAAATGAAAATAAAGCAGGAAATTTGTCTTAATTAATTTGTCATAAATGAATAGTAATTTAGTAGCTCCTTCTGTTGGGGTAGCTATCTAAGAGGAGTTTTGTGGATCTTTTTTCTTTTTTCTTCTTTCTTTTTCTTTTTTTTTTTTTTGTGGTTGCAAGTGCCTCTCATTTTTTTGCCCCTAAAATTGGAATCAAATAGATGTGAAATGAAATTTTTTTCTGTTCTCAGATATTTTTATTGGATTTTTTAAAATTTTGACTTTTTACATTGGATCAAGCCTAGGTTTTTCTAAGTTTCTGTGGAAAGCCACAGAGACAAGTTATTAATTCTGTGGCTGACATACTTTAAATGTAGTAGGTTCAGATATAAAATGAGCAAGGCTCAAACTGTGGTCTTATTCATCACAAATAATATGCTAGTAGTAACAGGTGAGTTTTGGGTCAGTGGGCTATTTTGCCACTGTTCTCCAACTGGGTTTGCCAAGCAACTGCATCTTGAAATTGATCAGCTTGGTCCATGTAAGCTGACTAAACCCATCATGTTTCCGCAAAGAATTTTTTCCCCAAACCATTTTTCCAATTGATTTTCTTTCTAATCTTATCCAATTGTTCTGATAGTGATACAGGCACCCCAGATTTAAGATACTTGCAGATCTTAGTCACTATGTATACACTCACAACATGGGAATCCTTGGTTTTGGAAAACCCTGAAACATGGATCAAAAGAAAGTCAGAAATGCAAAGTTTTATTAGGATTTTCTTTTGTTGAGATTGTGTATATGGTTTTCACATCACAATGTGAAATGTTTGAGAAACCACCCCACTATTTCACTGAACTAAAACAACCCTGCCTTTTTGATGGTTTCACTTTATTCAGGTAAACCAGATTAAATCAAATGTTCACCTGCAACATTTTAATAAAGGATTATACAGAATTGTGAGTTCATGAAAAGGTAACTATGTTACTGTTAATGTAGTTTCTTCTGGACAATGTGCAATGTATTGATATTCTGTACTTAATAGGCCATTCTAGCAGAATTCAATGTATAGTGACATAAATAACTCGTCATGGAATGGAAAACCAGTATTTCTTACAGGGGAAAGCTGAACTGAATCTGGTCTGCTTATGCAAAAAGGAAAGGGACCATTGCATGCCATTTTTTGTGTCAAGCTTGCAGCTGCTGTGAAAGAGATGTCCCCCATAATAACTATTCATTTTCTGATTCAAACTTCATATGCTGGTATCCTACACCAGGAGGGGATGAACTCCCCCAAGGAATGCACTCCATAGGCAAAGCCGCCATAGGAAACTCTGCAAACACTTTTAGGACAGCACAGAGATTGGGGTTGGCACAATCTGTTAGTCCTTCTCAGCAGTATATATTGAGTTGCCACATGGGTAACAACCCACAGAAGATGCTCATGCAGCATGTTGGAGATCACACTGACCTCCTGGTGTCCTGCAAACAGAAGCTTAACTTGAAGTCACTGCCACTGCTGCTGCTTCTTTGCCTGGGATTTTCTTTCTAGGAACTGCTGAAAATCTGCAGTTTTCTTCTTACTAGTAGCCACCAGACACGAGGGAATCCAGAATAATCAGGAATTTCCATTACTCTGGGAGCTGACTACACTGTGAGGATTCAGACTGGCTTCAGTTCCTCAAGGTTAAACTATTATGAGAAGTAACTGCAGAAAACCTCCTTGCTCCCTTGCCATTGCGCCTCAAAGTGACCTGAAGAGATCATTTGACCAGGAGCTTCAGGGACAGTGCAGTTCTTAGACAACCCTAAAGTGAATTTTGTAGCTTAAATACTGAAGAATCTTCTGTAAATAAAAAAATCAGGGCCAGGCTTCTTGACAGACCAAATTTGTCCAGATGACCTACTCTACTATCATGTCTGCAACCTCTTCCATGCTCTTCACTCCTTCAGGGATGTTGCTGGTGTGCCCATGGTAGCCTGATGCTACTGTGCCAGCATAAACTCTGGGGCATTGGTTTCAAGTGTTGTTTGATATAAAATGCATGTCAGTAGGCTCCAGGGTGCCTAACGAAATCTAACATAAAGACTGTAATCTGGACTCTTTATTTTATCATCTCTCAAAGTAATTCCAGCTGCTTCTGAGCATTTCCAGCATGTATGAGGCCCCAGGTAGAGGCAGGGAACTGCAGCCTTTTGTTATGCTTGTGCTTTAGAATGAGACTTTTCCATGTTACTGCACACAGCAACCTAAATTATTGACGAATGTTGTTTCACTGTTAAATAACTGTTGCTTTTCATTGTTGTACAGTGAGGGGCAAAGGTATTCCACACATCACTTCTGGACTGATTTAGGCACTCTCTGAACAAAAAGTGCTAGTTTTCTTCTCTTTAAAGGACCAGACTTCATCCTTGTTAGGGGTTCTAGGAGAATCAAAGCACAAAATTAGCAAAATGTATATAACCAAGCTGGGAAAGAAAAATAAACTTAGGAAAGAAAGCCAGCTAGGATTACTGACATCTTCTCATACTTCCCTGGAATACACATGCAATAGCTTTGTGGGATGAGCTCAGAAAAATCAATACTCCAAATGAAATATCATTGGAATCCTCTTCTCATTTCGGCTCTGGTCTCAGTGAGGAGCCATAATGTATCCATGAATAATGTTTAGCTTCAATCTCTTTTACAGCCATTCCAAACAGATGAGCAATTTTTGAAAAGCAACTGTTGAAGATGCACTTTTGCCTCTTCATCAAAAACGTATAAAAATGAAATATATTGCAGTATTTATTGCAATGTATTACAAACCTTCATGGTGATCCAATACAGATGCTTCTTTTTCTCTGTGGCACCGACCTTCAAAAGTGATGATTTGAAGAGCCCTAGATTTTATGACAGCTTAACTCAGAATACATTACAGCTTCTTTATTAATATGTATTTGAAGCTCTGCTGTAAACTTTGAACGTGAAAAGAAATGCTGTACCTTGTACTCCACTATAAAGTTTAAATATGAAGAGAAAGATATTCATGGAAGTATAAGCAGGATTTAACAATATTTGTGTGAAATGAATTTCCCTACTACACAAATAGTTCTTTCTGGGTGTTCTATGAATTTTGCACTTGCTAGGTAAATCTAATTATGAACAATGTAAAGGGCACAAGAGAAGCAATACATAGACCTGCTTGATACAGCCATGAAAAAATATAGCAATCATTTAGTAATCACAAGGTGTGTGTGAACAACAGCTGTGAGATGCAGGCTGTTTCTAGCTGTAGCAAACTTTGTGATCCAACACTGTCAACTCAAGCCAAGCAAACAACTCTAACACTGCTCACTGAAGGACATTTGCTATTCCTGTCCCAGTGACAAAAAGCTCAAGAGAGCTACAGAAGTGATTCCTCTCATAGTCTCTGATGACCTGTGGTCTTTGCCCCTTAGAGATGCTGTTTAACTCCACCTGTGGAAGCCCCTAGACTTTAAGGGACTCTTGCCACAATCAAGAGCTCTAGGAATAGACACTATTCTAACACAGGAGTGACACTAGCCATTACTGCTATCGTTATCCAGGCACAGGTCTCCTGCCAAATTTAAAAATTCCCTGGAAAAGCAAGGAAAGACATAACAATCATTCCAGGGAAAAGGTGCACATCTTTTGGAGACCATCACTTAAGGCTGTCAGTTTTGGTACATGTATCATTTTGCTACCATGAAGAAAAACAGATTACTAGGAATGATGTTCATTAAAGCATTGAGAGAGATCATGGTTTGTTCTCCAGCAGAATAGATTTAATTATGTTTAGATTCTTTCCTACATCTCTTTGTGTTGTTTTACCTATGTGACTCCTCTATGTGTGTGTGTGTGTGTGTGTGTGTGTCTGTTGTTTTACTCTTGTGTGTTGCATGCTCACACATCCTGTCAGGTATGAATTATGGCTTTGCTTCCATGGGCAATGCAGTGAGACAGCTCTGGCTGAGATAGTGTCCTCACCTCTGCAGGTGAGGTGTAAATGATAGCAGGTTGATGAACAGCGCTGGCTTTCTGATACTTCAGTCCTCCACTTCGCCCATAGCCGTGCCAAGTTGGGAGAGAGCACCTGAATTCACAATATCCATCACAGAGACAATATACACAGGATTAGAGTATGCCTGAATAGCAAGTGGAGAGAGACCTGCAGAGGAGCATACTCACTATTCACCTCAGAATGTCTTTATGAAAGAAAAGCTTTGTCTTTAGGGGCACCAGAAGTTTCCCCAGTGCATGTGCCTCCAGAAACTAGGTGATCACCTTCTTTGTGCCCTGTGATTAGCTCTGACATTGACTGCAAAGGCAAGGATGGCTAATGATCAATGGGGAAACAACTGGAGAGGGAGGAAGCCATCTCCTGCCCAGGGTAGCTACCACCCTCCTTCGCTTTACTCCTGTGCAAAGGTCACAGAGTATTCATTTCATCACCTCCTGGTTCAGCTAAATGGTCCCTCAGAGGATGGGCATTGCTCACAGATGTCATGCTGTGGACTTTATGTAGCTTACTGGTAGAAATAAGTCGGGGAAGTCGTGCTTGACCAACCTCATAGC
>NW_010160468.1:0-5686 GCF_000695765.1 Mesitornis unicolor | reverse complement strand
GGGAAGTCCTACTCCCACTCCCAACAGTCCTCGAGGTATATGAAACTGGGAAATGGTGCTTTTTTAAGCTTTCATCAGAAAGAGTAGCTTGATTTGGTGCCGAGACACAAGTTCAGCTCTGTTTTTACTTTCACTGCACTCCCTAGGTCTAGTCTTAGCCCAGTGATCTGCCCTTTAGAGGACATCCAGGTCTAGGAGCAAAAAGCTCTTTCCTTGGCCAGGCAATGGGTTCATAGGACAGACAAGGCTGTGGAGGAAGGATGATATCACTCACTTCCCTCCTCTGCTGCTCTACTCTGCTAAGAGCTGTATGACCAGAGGCTGCCTTAATGGGAAACGCCACGGCAACAGTAGCTCTGCAGACGTGTGGAAAGATGGCTCCTCAGTTATCAGGGAGCCATTTTTGAGTATGCCTTCTCCCTGGAAGCAACAGAAAGATTTTTGAACCCACCAGATTGATTCATTCATTGGCTGATTTCACTGATATATGATCCATTTAGATTTACAGCTCGTTTCCAAGGAGGAGGGAGCCCCGAGAGGCTCATCTGTCATATCCTCCATCATTGCAAATCAAAGGCAGCTCCACGCCAGGAGACTCCCAATGTCAAAGAGAGAGGGTGATTGACAGAGTGGCTCCCAGAGATTTCTGGAGCTGCTGGACATCAATCCGCTTTTTTTTTCTTGAAAAAAACCGAAACAAACAACCCTCCCTGCGAAATGGTCTGGCACATGATAGGAAATGACACACCAGAGGATTTGAAGGGACATGGTGGCCCTTCAACAGCCACCATTACATGGCTGGACTGAAGTGTGGCCCTTCAAAGTCTACAGTAAGGCTGACCAGTATGGCCATCTGTAACACAGCAAAGCAATTTGGGAACACTACAGGTTCCCGACTCAGAGACCAGAAGGATGGCTTCAGGATTAAGCTCCTGCTCCAGGGCTTTTAGGATCCCCCCTAGAAGCACAGTTAGGGAATGGGATAATTTTAAACAAGCAGGTGCCTTTTCACCCAAAACCACTAGCTAATTATGGCTGACCCAAGTGCCACAGTTAGTTTTTGCAGGGAATTACAGTGTTGTCCTCTGCCTCCCAAGTCACTGCTGCTGCTACTGCCAGACATCAGCACAGGACCTGGTGAATCCTACAGAGCTTCAGAAGAAGACTGAATCCAAGCTGCCTTCAAAGTAAATTTGAGATCAGAAGATGAAGAGGCAAGTTCAGCACAGGGGAGGTTAGCTCTTCTCTTCTCCATGCCAAAGAGGACTTACAGAGAATCTCAGTAGAAAGAGCCAACAGGCTGTGGCCAGTGATAAAAATGGAAGGAAAACACAGGCAGCCTCATGTTATTTGTTTTATTTACCAAGCTGAATATTTTCCCTTTCAGTTACCACTTCTGAGTGCTTGACTCTGTCAGAAAAGAGCTGACAGTGTCCCAGGAAGCCAACGCGGAGATGCCCACTCCCTTCATCCCAGTTTGGTGCAAGTCTTTGATTCATACCCCATATAAGCCTGTCTACAAATGGGTAAAGCTTCCTGATGGAGATGCAGTGGTCTCCTGGTCTCGAGGTCTGCTCCCAGCAGTGCTACTCTGTGGCCACAACCAAATCACATCACTTAGTGTTTTTTTCTGTTCTTTGAAATGGGTGTAGCATCCTACCCTGCTTTGTGAGATGCTGAGATTTATGTGTGAAAAACATGACATAAAAACTTATTACTGTCACATAAAGCAAGATGAAGCTATAAAAAGAATCCAAGGTAATGTGGGTGCCATTAAAATCCTGACACTGAGTGCTAGAAGTGGCTTAAAATTGTTGCAGTACTCCCACTGTTCGCTTTTATTAAACATGGGGAAATATTGACTTGCAGATAAACATTGTGATGTGGTAAATTTCCAGAATGTAATTAAGTCCATTATAATTGATGAAAACATAGCTTTCACTAGTTTAAGGATGCCTTATTCATATTTTAAAAAAAACAACAAAAACAACCAAAAAAGTATGTTTTCCCTAAGCAAGTGCCAAGTAAGAGAGTAAACAACTTCTAATACACCTTCATCTCTTCTCCAAGGCTGTCTCTCCTGCAAAGGAAAGGCTCTTGTTACACACTGGCCCTGTTCACAGTCCTTTTTGCAAGCCTCTCCCAATGCGATGCACCCAACCCCAGTAACACCTGGCCACAGTTGGGTGTGTCGACAGTCACCGCGAGGCTTTTTACCAACATCTGCCAACTCTTTGACTCCCATCTTCATAGAATCATAGAATGGTTTGAGTTGGAAGGGACCTTAAAGATAATCTAGTCCAACCCCCCTGCCATGGGCAGGGACACCTCCCACTAGACCAGGGAGGTCTTCACCTTTTAGTATCATACAGCCTTTGGGCCAAGAACAATAATAGATTTGCTTTATGATGCTCCGATAGCAGCAGGGATTTCTTTATGGACTACCACAATGTCATCTTCTTAACTGTGGACATGCTGCTGATTAAAGGGATCACACTGGCAGCAAGGGGATCTCTAATGTCTTTATTTGTTCACAGGGAGGGTACACCGGGAGTTCAAGTTTCTCTCTCCAGCCTTGGCCCCTTGGTGCTTTGATCCTGACCACCTTTGAAAATAAAAGGGGAATTTAGCTCTTAAATATGATTCAGTTGCTGGTGTCTCAGTTAACACCATCCATAAAAGGATTGGTTTCTTTGTTACACTAGACAAGGCTGTGGCCACAGTATTGAAATAGGAGTAGCAAGAAAAAAAAATGTATCTTTTTAGCTAAAAAGGGCAAATCATTAACCATGTAAATAAATTAGTGGCTATTCAGTTTTAATAACATACTCTTCTGTTGCTCATTCATGAAGAGGGATGAGGATAAAACATTTTGAGGCTTCGAAAAGATTTTTCTCTTTCAATGAAAGAATTACACATCATGGTATTTTAGTGCTATGAACACCTGCTGACATTGTGATTGCAAAACAGTACATTCTTGAGGCTGCAAATAAATGAACACACAAAAAAAGAATCCTGTTATCAAGTAAAATATCTAAAGACTGTGGTGAAGCATGGGGTTTTTTTGACTTTTAAAGTTGTCACATCCTCAAATTCAAACAAGCAGAAGGGTGCCAGAAACACTCTGAAACCAGCAAGCTGCTTGCGTTGGACACATTGTTTTGGTGTCTTGGCCTCTTGACTCTCACATTGATTTTTTTATTTCATTTGATTTTGATCCAGGGCAATTGGAGAGGATTTTAAAATCACTGGTGACCTCTGAACTTCAATGATGGCATTTGGGGGCATGTTATCTAAAAGAGAAGATAAGGGCAAAAATGGCCATTCACTCACCATCCAAAGAAAAAAATCAGCTAATGACATAATTTGTGGTTTCAGTTGAAGCGGCCGAAGCAAGCTGCTGAGGCTGTACAGAGAAGAGGTGATTGCTGGAGGGAGAAATGTTTTACCATCTGTGAGCACAGCAGGTTCTGACTACACTGAATCAAAGATGAGGCCACCTTTCCAAGCAGGGAAGCGAGCCACTGCAGAGGGTGCCATTTCTCCTGATTCCCTCTTCCTAAGGCACGTGTAAGCAAAGTAATTTTCCTCTCTCACCTTGTTAGAGGCTCTTATGAACTCCTTCCAGCCACCTGAGGCTCCGACTTTTACCCTTCCATCATCCTTCTGCACCTTTTCCCAGCCACGGTGGCACAGTGGAACCATTCCCTTCTCCCAAATGCCTACATCTCCTTGCTCATCCTCACTAAGGTTACTTTCTCCCAAGCACTCTCATTATTGAAGTAGAGCCACTTATTAAAGAAACCCTATACATGACAGTAACATCCTATAGTGTAGCTGCTGCTGAAATACAAGAGACCAGAACTATAGTATTCCTATATGAAGTGCACTGTGCCAACTAATTTTGGTGGCACATAGATAGCATACTGATTTAATTAATCTGGATCTAGTAAAATCTGAAAAGAGCTTATAGGAAATCATGCCTGTAACTTAGTTAATGAAATTCTGGGCTGCTTCTGGGAAAACTAATTCCAAAATCAATCTGCCAAACTTTTATTCACAGCTTCATTGTAAAGCCCTTACAGATACAGATACAGCAAAGACCGCCAAACTCACAGGGGTGTGTGTGAAGGCACATGTGGGAATGGGGAGCACCACATTTTCTTCCTCCCAAGGCAACCTGGCAGCCTGGAGGGGCGGGACAGCAAAGAACGAATGCTCTTTTTGCTGCCAGAACACCTCAGTGTTGCAGGACTTTTGTCCTTAAATGCTGATGTCTTAAGCCTGATGTCAGCTCTGCAAGCAAACCACATAAGCCTTCACTAACAATGTTATTCATGATGCTTGGAGAAAGCTACAAGAGGCCATCCATCCACAGCCCATCGCACTCCTAAGATGAAGAAGAGCACACCAGGACACTGATGAGTTTGGCCAGCCCAGCTGCTATGCCATACAATTAGAAGCAGATGCTGAAGCTCGATTTTACCAGTGCTCTTTGCAGCTGGGTTGACTCCACCCATAAACCACAGGAGGCTGAACTAAAACCATACGTACTGTAAGTGCAGGTCACGTGTGCCCCGATACCCTTGTGTTTATGTTTGTGCGCTTTATTATAGATGGAATTGGAAAAAATGGAACATCTTTAACATACCAAAAACAGAATTTACTTATCGGACTTCCTGAAGTACCTGGGGAAAATGCCTGCTTCACTGAAACCTACAGATTAAGGTCATGTTTCCAGATATGTGCCAAATAACATCAATAATTTCATCCTCACTGTGACCAAACGAGGTATTCTTGAAGGGAAAATGTTTTGTTTGACATGTTTAAACATACATTATATCAGAGCATCTTGTGCACGAACATATTTCAATGAAAGAAAAGATAATGAAACATTACACTTTGGTTGCAGTAGTTGAGTCAAAGTTATTTTTTCATCTAGGTTTTTGATTCAGTGTGAAAAGGTAGGTGTGTATATATATATAAGTTTGGCTCGAGAGCAGTCCCAAGGAGAAGGACTTGAGGGTGTCGGTCAACGAATAACTCAACATGAGCTGGCAATGTGCGCTTGCAGCCCAGAAGGGCAACTGCATCGAAAGAAGTGTGGCCAGCAGATCGAGGGAGGTGATTCTGCTCCTCTACTCTGCTCTCGTGAGACCTTACCTGGAGTACTGTGTCCAGCTTTGGAGTCCCCAACACAAAAAGGACTTTGAAGTGCTGAAGCAGGTCCAGAGGAGGGCCATGAAGATGACCAGAGGGCTGAAGCACCTCCCCTATGAAGACAAGCTGAGACAGTTGAAGCTATTCAGTCTGGAGAAGAGAAGGCTCCAGGAAGACCATGAAGATGATCAGAGAGCTGGAGCACCTCTCTTACGAAGACAGGCTGAGAGAATTGGGTTGTTCAGCATCTAGAAGAGAAGGCTCCAGGAAGACCTTATTGCAGCCTTCCAGTTCCTGAAGGGGTCCTACAGGAAAGCTGAGGAGGGACTTTTTACAAAGGCAGGTAGTGATAGGACGAGGGGGAATGGCTTTAAACTGGAAGAAGGTAGATTTAGACTGGATATTATGAAGAAATTCTATACTGTGAGGCTGATGAGACACTGGAACAGGTTGCCAAAGGAAATTGTGGATGCCCCATCCCTGGAAGTGCTCAAAGCCAGGTTAGATGGGGCTTTGAGCAACCTGG
>NW_010160467.1:0-6226 GCF_000695765.1 Mesitornis unicolor | reverse complement strand
AACTGAACTCTCTCCTCCCCTCCGCAATGGGTGTATTTCAGGAGGAAAAAGGAAAAAGAGAAGAGATCTAACAACATCCTTATTGTGTTGTTTTGCTTCTTGTCTTTTTTCTTCTTCTTTTTTTTTTTTCACAGTCTCCTTATTTCTCCTTCCCTAAAGCTACAGGCTGCAATAGCAAATAAAAAAATAAATGAATGAAAAAAAAAAAAAACAACAAAAGTCTTCTGCATTAAAAATAAATAAATAAAAAGACAGTGAGAAGTTTCTCTGTTCCCTCTCCCCCCGCCCCTCCCTCCCCGCCCCGTTTGATTAATTCTCATTAGGGCCTTTGAGCAAACAATATGCTCCCCTCTCAAATAACAGACAGGGTATATATTACACCCAAAGAAAAACAAACAAGGCTCACTTAAAGACATCCACACCAAGCGCAATTCCTGGAGAGAGGCAGGGGCAGATGCGCGCACGCGTGCGGCCGCCGCCAACGACCTGCTTCTGAAATTCCAGTTTCGGGGCGATGAATAAATCATAAATCAGGGAGACGTCCCGAATAAAGGGAAGCACCTTCACACGTCAGCCTGTACATGCAGGTACACGGCCTCAGACACTTTAATCCTCACACAGACAGAGTGGGACGGTCTAGGGTGGGAGATGGAGACATCGCACCTTGGAAAAAGTGTTGGGAGTTGGATGAGATTGCCTTTAAAGGTCACTTCCAACACGAATCATATTAGGATGGCCTATGAGAAGCCCATGAGGGTTGAGGATAATCACCTTTTGAACCCCCACCCCCTAACGGCACCTGGAGGATGACGTCAAATGAGGGAAATCGTAGATACCTCAAGATGTCAAATGAGGGAAAACAAAGACACCTCAAGTCTGAAGGGACCTGTAAGGATCATAGAGTCCAACACCCTCTGCAAACAACAGGGTCCCTGTTCCGCCCCATGCACCATTAACATGAGATGTGAGGGGATGCTGGTACCCCCAGAAGCAAAGCCCAAGCTCGGCTCTGGTCCCACAGACCAGAGATGCCACCAGTCAAGGAGAGCTCCACACCAAATCCTTCTGCAAGGCACAGCTGCACCTGCGCCGATAACCCATGCATCCGAAACCAACGGGTGGCCAACATCACTCCACCTTCCCCAAAACACCCCTTCCTGTCTCGCACCAAAACTTAATGGAGCGTGAGGCTGGAATTCAAAGGAAACACGGGCTTTTGGTGACAAAGAACCTCGCCTGGGATTTCAACACATCCTCTGAATGAGAGGTACGCGGCTGCTACTGAAATGAAACCCAACTCCCCCTCCGAGCACGCCTCTCTCAGCAATGAGCATCCCCAAAACTCCCCAGCACCGCTTCACCTGCCACTGGGACCCCCGATCAACGCAACCCACGGCCAAAACCTAAAGCAAGAAGAGATGCCTTACCTGAAAGCCCCCCAGGGGCCAGATAAGTAGTTCCCCCTGTTTCAGTGGAGGAAGGCACAGAGTCTGGACAATCTGCTGGAGCGGAGGAAAAGAAAAGCAGAAATTAAAATAAAATCAGTATACAGGCGGTTCTTCAGGCTCCCAGCATCGCCGCGAGCGGAGCACGCATTCCAAAGGGTTTAGCAGGAAGCGATTACTAATTGTCCGCGCGGAGATGGGAGTTCATCAAGAAGCATCCACCCCAACTCGTCGCCTCAATCAAGGCTGCGGCGCTGCGCTTCATCCCCAGCCAGCGCTGATTATAGAGCGGCAGAAATTACAGACTGGCTGCCACCTCGCTGGCCAAGTCACCGGGTAATGAGACCAAGGCTGTCGTCGCTCTGATGTAAGCGAGCTCCCCAAAAAAATGCTTAAATCGTGGCTTTACGCACCCGATTTAGCTGACACCTGTAACTCCCCAAAATGGGAAGCGAAAGGGAAACGTCTCATTGCTGCCCTACGGTCTATGTTTGCGTTCCCCTGCTCAATTTTTGTCACCGCCAAATGATGCTGGTGGATCCTAGGCCCCGCTGTCACCTCCTGGGACAGATGGGCAACTGGATTCCCCCCCACGCACCCCAAAGGGCAGCGTACGATTGGGCACCCCGTTAAGAGGTTTCTCCTGATGCATGGAGGTGTTCGAGCTCAAGGTTTGGACCCTTTGATCCCAAGCCTATTCCTCTAGGTGACAACATTCGGGAGACACCACCAATCCCCCTGTCCTACAGCTTTTTGGTCTCTATCAAGACAAGCTCAAGGACACTCCATGCCTGAGAAGATGCATTAAGCTCACACAACCTTCTGGTCCTCAGCAGGCTGATGGAGACCTTGCGCTTCACCAATTTTGGGCTCCCTAAAGACATTGCTTTGCTCACAGATGTATCTCAAAGCAAGGGCCACCACCAGGAGAGCTGAGATAATTTTCTCCCTACTGATTAAACTAATTTTTCCAGATTTCATCCCTGAAACTCCAGTAAAAAAGAAACTCCCATCTGCATAACCTCATTTTATCAGAGTAAAGTAGAAGTCCTGACAGGAATATACAGTTTAACAGGATATACTTAATCAAACCAAAAACAATAGGGGAGGCAGGAAATGGACTTACTTGTGAAATACTGTATACGATACACTCTCTAAACGCCTTGTTGGGCTTTCTGTGCTTTAAAGAAATAAGCTTTTCCCTTTTTTAACCCTTTCTGACCCAGACAGAAGATTCCCCCTGCCCTTGCCCTGACATGACTTCAACTGCTTGGGATGCAGATGCTTTTGAAGCCAGGATGGACCACCCTGTGCTGTGCTTCATCTGCCCCCAGCTCCCCTATGAATCCCTGTGGATTCATTTGCCCTTTCCATCCTGTCTTACTCCTGTGTCCCATCATCCAACAGCCAGTTCATCAATTAATTACCCTCTGATGACTCTTTAGAGGACACAGAGCTGATGCACCTCTGCCCCAAACCAAGCATGATGGTGAGGAGTGGGACAAGGCCAAAAGTGGGATCCTCCGGAGCTCTCTCCACTACACAGAGCTGGTTTCATCCCTGCATGGTTTCCATCACACACAGATTACCAAGGGGTCTCGCTAGCAGGGGGCACTCAGGCTCATTTTACTTCCAGCACCACAGGTTGCAGGATCACAGGTAGGATCAAGCCAACTGCATGTGAACCTTCTCCCAAAACTGCCTTCCTGCAGTATAAAACCATCACAGAGACGTACAACTATTCCTGGTGGCCACCAGCCCAACCTTGCAAGGTCCTGGAAGCTGCCAAACCTCCACCTCCCTTGAAAATCAATGCCACGGGAGAGGGCATTCGGCTCTGCAGCAACACTTCAGTGGGTTTCCCATCCTCTCATACTCCAGCATCACCACGACCAGCCACTCAGCAGCATGATGTACACATACAGACACCTGCAGCCCGTGTCGCACTTCACGGTGGGTCTGGAATTATCCGGGGGCACCACTACCCATCTCGCTCCCAACATGGCCAGGAGGTGCAGCTCCCACAGGGACATTGGGGATGCTGAGCTCCCACGCACGCCCAGGATTGCAGGGTGAGCCTGGACCCGTGCAAGCCACTGTCATCCATCCCTCTAAACATCCTGTGTAAAGTCCTCTCCTTGATGAATGAGCAAGCCAGCCTGGACCTACAGCCTTCTCGCAGGTAACGAGGCTGTGAAGGGCAGATCTTTCTGCTCTATGGCAAGCATATGAACGCCAAATCTATTCTACCAACACACAGTCTCATGTGGCATTTCACTGCCTGCAGATCCCCAGCTCCTCCTCCATCCCTGCTTTCCTCCAGCCAGCAACACAGCCTATCTCAACCTTCATCATCACCAAAAAACCCCAATCCAATCCCCATCATAATGGTTTTAAACTGAGAGAGGAGAGATTCAGACTAGAGAGAATGAACTCATTCTTTATGCTGAGGGTGCTGCGGCCCTGGCACAAGTTGCCCAGAGAGGTGGTGGATGCCCCATGGCTGGAGACATTCAATGCCAGGTTGGATGGGGCTCTGAGCAACCTGATCTGGTTGAAGATGTCCCTGCTCAGGGCAGGGGGTTGGACTCCATGACCTCTAAAGGTCCATTCCAACCCAAACCACCCTATGTTTCTATGATCATATCCCATCCAGGTACTCCTGTCTGTCTATACAAAGCACTTACAAGATGTAGCACTAAATGCTTAAATATTTTTATGACCACCATCATGTTTGATGAACAGCAGAAGCTTCCCGCATGTTTCCAGCATCACTAGCAGACGCAGCTGCCCAGCTCTAAATGGGTGCACCATTTCCATCAAGGTTCTTAAGGAGAGGATGCCTCATGCACACCAACCAGGTAAAAGGCTTCACGCTTTCCCATCCTCATCGACTGCCCCTCTCCTATCTAACCAGCCCCTGGCGATCAATCCTCAGCCGGGAAACTGCCACAGCAGATGGCACCGATGCTGCTGGGACAGGAAACCCTCGGTCTCTCCACTGAGGAAACGCTGAGAAACCCTGAGCTTGCAAAACCCACCTGCACCACCAGACTTCCAGGCTCCGCTCGCGCCTGTCACAGCCCCGTTAGTCAGAGTTCAGCTGCCAAATGGGGTTTTTTTTTTCCTTCTTTTCAGAAGGAAAAAAAAAAAAAAAAGGGAGGACTTTTTGGTGAGTAACCCAGTTGTTTTGGCGTTTCCGATGGGCAGCGTTAATCACTTCCTATTGGCCGATAGGAATAACTTTTCCTTTCGAAAGCGGCGCATTCATTTTCTGCGGCTTTTCTGTTTACACACATTTTGCTACCTTATGTCAACACTTGCTAATGAATAAATATATCACTCGCCTAACTGAAAATGAGGTCCTGGCAGAGGCAGATTGGATGTTCAAACCCTGCTAATAGATTTATCCAAACATCTTTACAGGAAACCGAAGGCAAAGCATTAACCCTTCTCTCCCGCAGCTCCAAACCCCTTCGCATCCCACCCCAGGGTCATCGCTGGGTAGAAATGAAGGTAAAAAAGGAAAACAAATAGAAACTTTTGGGGGGAGCACTGCAGGGACACAGCTGAAATGATGCCAAAGTCACAGAATTTTCCAACCCAGCACACCCTCAGTGTATTACAGAGCAACTCTTCTGCATCCCAGCACGCGTTCGGGGATGCTGGGCCTTCTCTCGACACCCCTCTTTCATTCATGAGCCTTTATCTCCTGCTTATACCACACTGAGGCAAAATATTTCATGCTTCGCAACCCAATTGTTCATTAAACACCCCTGCTCATTTCCACAAGGCATAAAGACACATCGGTGTTTCTTAGATGGGGAAAAAAACAACAGTCCAGATTGAGAGGAGCAGCAGGACCCCACGCATCCAAAGCGCCCTGAAGTTTGGGGTTTCTTCTAGTCCCAAGAAACTGAAGAGCAGCAATTTTACAGAAACTGTTCTTCTGGTCAAAAAATAATTTAAAAAGCCCTGATATTGGTCTTCAGAAATACATCCGTCTTGCCCTCCCTGCACCCTGTACTCCTGCCTGATGTGACCAAGGGGTGCAACTAGAGACCACCACCAACCAACACTCCTGATCTGTTAATTTTGGGGGGAGCATCCCCCCTCGAGCTCCCCTTGTTTCCCAGTCCCCCATCTCTCCTGCCTTCTCCCAGCCCGATTTATCTCGCACCCGGGTGCACTTGCTGCCAACTGAGAGTTTATGCAGACAACCGCAAAAGAGCTGGTGCCAGCCTCAAATGGGCTTCTCCCCTGGCACCCTGACACTCAATTACAAGCAACAGGCATGCAGAGCGATGCTAAAAAAAAAAAAAAAGGAAAAAAAATAACTTTTCAGCCTCATTTTTCCAACCTGACAAGGCGGGATTAGGCTCCCGGCAAACACAGAAAGCTTTTTCACCAACTCCATTTGTCAAGTGCCCCTGGGACTCCCAGCCATCAGGGAGATGCTGGCCAGAGCTGCGCTGGATCCCCACCGAAATCCCCACGAAACCCCGACAAATTCACCCAAAGGCACGGGAGCGCTGCCATTTCCAGCTGGGTTTCCCTGGCTTCCCAAGCGAAGGCCCGGCACTGCATTGCAAAACCCTCCTAAAAAGTTTCCTGCCAGAGTTTTCAAACCCTAAACCTTGTGCAGGGGGGTGGGCCTTAAGTAAATTACACGTGCGTTTTTTTCCAGGGGTATCAGAAGGCGCAAAGTTAAATGCGTGACAAAAGCAGCTTCCCCTGAGAAGGGGGTTGTTTTCCCATTTTTTTGTCTAATCTCCAGTGAA
>NW_010160466.1:0-808 GCF_000695765.1 Mesitornis unicolor | reverse complement strand
GAAAGCCAACTTCCAGCTCTTCAAGAAGTTAATCTATTAGGACCCCTTGGGAAACAGTCCTCAGGGACAAGGGAGCAGAACAGAGCTGGCAGATCTTTAAGGAGGCTTTCCACAGACGGCAAGAGCTCTCAATCCCCAGGTAAAAGAAATCAGGCAAGGAAGGCAAGAGACCACCATGGCTGAGTTGAGACCTGCTGGGCAAACTAAAAGGCAAGAAGGAACTACGTAAACAGTGGAAGCAGAGACGTGTATCCTAGAAAGAGGCTGCCTGGCTGTGTAGGGTGAGGTTAGGAAGACTAAAGCATGGCTGGACATGAACTTGGCAAGGGATGCAAAGAATAATAAGGGCTTCTACAGACATGTCAATCAGAAAAGGAAGATTAAAGAAAGCATCCCCACCTGATGTGCAACAATGGCAAGCTAGTAACAACAGATGACGAGAAGGCTGAGGTTCTCAACGACATTTTGCCTTGGTCTTCACTGGCAACATCTCTCCTTAAACCTCCAAAGTTGAAGGACTGCAAGATGGAGACCAGGGAGACAATGTTTCTCCCACTGTAAGCAAAGAAAAGGTTCATGATCTCTTGAATTAAAAAGGGTAGAAAGGAGAGAACCCTGGAAACTACCGACCTGTCAGCCTCACCTCTGTGCCTGGGAAGATCATGGAACAGATCCTCCTAGAAGTTATGCAGACACACAGGGAGGACAGGGAGGTGATTTGAGATAGCCATGGTGGCTTTACTAAAGGTAAGTCCTGCCTGACCAAACTAGGGGCTCTCTACAGTGGAGTGACTACATCAGTGGACAA
>NW_010160465.1:23668-25252 GCF_000695765.1 Mesitornis unicolor | reverse complement strand
CTTTTCCAACCGAGCGATTCTGTGATCATCTAACAAAACTCTAAAGAAATAAATCAGATGAGCAGTTTTAAAGAGAAGTGGGATTTCTGTTTTGTTTTCATAGAAATAAAATGGTCAAGGATCATAAATTTGATTATCCTCAAAATATTTATCTACGTAACATTAGTTAAATCAATGAATGTCTGTTCTATCGAAAACTGAATCACGTCTTAATAAATAAATCTAAAGAACTATTTAAAAAAATAAATCTACCTTTAGAAGAAAAGAAGATCCATCTACTTTTGCTTTTCCTATCAGCTGGCAAGTGAGATCAAAGAACAACATTGGCTGAACACCAGACAATTTCACTGCAGTTCCAGAGATGGAAAGGTTACTGGCTGCCCAAGCACGTAATTCTTCTACTGTTTTCATTTCTTCATCCAAGAAAGTGTACAGTTTGCTAGAGGTTCGAGGAACTACTGGTGCTCCTACAGCTCCATCAAATGTCAAGGATGCAAATCCCACACTGGTAATTCCTTGCATCTGTCCACCGAATTCCCTGATCTGTAACAAAATATGAAGAGAAGAAAAAATGGTTGCACCGCATTGAAATATACATACGTTTCTGTTTTATCATGTGCATGAAGAATGGACCGTTGATTATTCTTGTTCCTGGTGCTATTAGGAAGCTAGAGTCAAAGTAAAAACAAAACAAAACAAGAAATTAACAAGAACTAAACAAAGTGAACTAGCAAAACATATAATCTGACAAAAAAAAATGAAATTGAAGAGGCAGAAGAGCCTACCTGTAAATATACAGCATCGGCGCAGAGTATTTTATTCACAAATCTCAAAGTGTTTGTTTCGGGTACACATCAGGATTTCTTTTACAGATGAGGAAACTGAGGCACAAGATAAATTTTGAGGTGTCACACCGCAGAATGATGGTGAAGCAAAGCTATTATGGATTCCTGTTTTCTGCCCCTCACAATATCCCATTTCCTGACACTATGCAACTGACAGAGAATATCAGTTCTAGGAGCTATTTTTTTTTTCTACAAAGCAAACAGTGACCAGCTTTCACCCCCTGAATTATGAATACAGCTTTCACAATTACTCTTATGTCTACTGCCCTGCACATGTCAGGTCCCCCATATCCTGTTGATTTAGATGTGTATCTGCTACCATATAAAACACACTGTTCAGTCTGAAGCATTCCTTCAAGGATCTAGTCTAGTCTTATTGTTCCCTGCACTATAGATATATATAGATATAGATATCTCAAAACACTGCATGACTCACTATCCAGAAATCTCAAAACAGCTGTTTTGGTCCATTCCTTTTTAATTAAAATTTGCTTACCAAAAAAGCATTAAGACTTCTGAATATAGCATTTGTGAGACAATCTAGTTTAGGATTCCCAGTGCTCAATTTTCAAATGTTTGAAAATCCTTCTGATTTAAAGTGCAGAATCTGAAAGATGTGACAGAAGATCTAAACAGCAACATTTTTTAACAAAATATCACCAATGATTTAGGCCTATATTTTATAAACACACTGAAATTTAAAAAGCACAGAAATCAAGTATTCCTTGGAAATTCATAA